>NC_083561.1:26955950-27255986 GCF_019925205.1 Metopolophium dirhodum | reverse complement strand
ATTATTATGTTTAAAAGAGATCAGAAAAATAAACAGATAAGTGAAATTAAAAATATTATTCGAGTAGACACTTAAATATTTTTCGTGTTATTGAAGCATATTTATTGACCTTACCAACTGCGTATATATTATAATACATAATACATATTCACCATCTTAAATTATTAGTATTAGCTTATATATTAATATAAATAAATATAAAAAATCAGGGATTTATTACTAGTATTTTATCGTTTCCAGGGAAAAATTATTTCTCTCCAGGTTCTGGTAAAAAAGGTACACCTACGGTTTATAAACACGCTTGAGTCACAATATTTTATAAATATCGTGAATGACGATAGCATAAACATACATTATCATAAGTAAACGTATAATATATCCATTTTATAAAAGGTACATCTGATATCCAAACATCATACAAAATCAAGGATCAGCATCTTCCACGTTAATGCCTGTTATTATGTATATATATGGCCATATATGCTCAACAAAAACTAATTTAGAAATAGCTGGACAATTACATTCGACTATAATATAAAATACAATATAATCAAAACTTAAATATATATATTTTTATATAGATACCAAGATACCAAAAACCGTTAATTATTTTGGTCGGAAATAGATTTTGGTTATAAAACCAGATTTGAAAATAAAAAAACGAAACCATTTTGATGTTAATTTAATGTATCTGCTTTGGTAATTATCTTGATTACTGGTAAAATAACTAAAATAAAAATGGTTATCGATTATCGGTTTTCGATTATCAAAACTTTAACAGTAACCAGTTTTAGATCTGGATAATAATAAGTTATACATTAAAAAGAAACTAAAGTAAGGGACTTAAGTTAACTTAACTTGTTAATAACTTATTATAACAATAAAGGGAGATAGAACTGCCACTTCATTACATATATCCAAACTTTAAAAACTTATTACTATAAACGTACAAGTTTATAGTTTTTTATAGGAAATATACAGAAAAATATTCTGTTCAGAAAATACAACATACAATATTGATAATAATTCGTTGATTCAGCAACCACACATATATGAAATAATAATTCGCCATTCGTCGTAAACTCGGAATATAGGTAGAATTATAGTTTTTAAATTTGATCACCTGTATAAATAACTAATATGAAAATTTAACTCAGCTCTACGGCCTCTACGGTCTACATTTTCGAGTTTTCCACTCTGTTCGATCAACTTTAAAATACTATTGAATATTTTCAAACGTTGAGGCATGTCTAGTTATAGGTATGAAAAACAGATAATTAGTTAAAAAAAGAAAAAACATTCATTAATCAAAAAAAAATAATATAATGTATGACAATAGCTTCTTATGGATCTTAAATATAAATATTCAAGGAGAATAATTTAATACTATTTTACAAAAAAATATAAAAATAATATTATATAATTGAATATTGCTTGCACGTGATTTACAATATAATTTACATAATTTTTTTAAATATACGGTTGTAAAATATTTTTTGATTACCCGAGAATTTCATCAGGGATTTAGAGTTACTTTTTTATCGTTTCGAGGAAAAAATATTTGGTTGGGAAAATTTAAAGTATTATATTCTAGGTTCTGGTAAAACAGGTATTTATACCTACAGTTTATAAACACGCTTGAGTCACAAAGTTGTCCTTTTGCACCGATATCAACAAAACTAAACCAATAATTTGTGTATTAATGAAAAATAATGTTTTTAAGTTATTATGAAACAACGAACACTATTTGTAGATAATATTGGTGTTCACAGTTTTGAAATTTTTTTAATTTTTGGCAACAATTTGATTCCATTTTTTGTCAGAAATGTAAACATATTATAATAATAATGTGTTATTACGTCGACTTATTTAAATTAATTCATTGCACCGTTTAAATACATTTGGGTAGGTATTTAAAGGGTGAATACAATATAGTCATTAATTATTTTAGTATTTTTCACATGTTTCTAGCTGTTTTTTTTTTTTATAATTGCGACCAGTAAAAAGTCTACTTTTTTCTTTGTTTATTCATATTCATTTTTATATAATAGGTGTTCACGGAACTACTAAAGCAAGACGAATAATTACAATATCTAAGCACGGGTAGCTTTGCCTAAAAACTCTTGAATGTGAACCGATAATAGGGTCAGGTGGTTTTCGTCAACTTTATGATACCCATCCATGTGAAGTCCCCGCCACTTGTTGTGTGCCGGAAGGAAGGTAGAAAAAAAAATGTTTCTTGAATTAAGTTGACTGTCCGTCCCGTTTGTATCTCGTCTTCCTCGATATAATTTTTGTTTTTATCTATTAACTCAATTTCTACACAAATATTATGACTGCGCACGAGTTCATTCCCTATAGTCATTATAATATATTATTTTAAATATTTAGTCAAATATTCAGCTTATTAGCCTAACCCAAGAAACACCACACGGAGATTGGCTGACAAGTTTCATAAAACGTTGTTCGTTTTAGTTTTTTCATATTTTGAAAACCATTCAATTTTTTGTTAAATAATTACAAGTAAAAAAATTTAGTAATTTGGTAAAAATTTATAACACATTATTTTAAAAATTGGTATCTGGTAATGAGATAACCAGTATACCGTAACATATGTATAATGACCCAGGAATTAACTCGTATATACATGCCTAATAATGACCTAATACATAACTAATACATAAAGTAAGTCTCGGGAATGAACTCACCTTCTGCGA
Source organism: Metopolophium dirhodum (assembly GCF_019925205.1). Lineage (NCBI taxonomy): Eukaryota > Metazoa > Arthropoda > Insecta > Hemiptera > Aphididae > Metopolophium > Metopolophium dirhodum. Next base: position 27,253,269 of record NC_083561.1, on the reverse strand, counting down.
ATATTATACAGTACGCATATTAATATGATATTGTGTAGACCTGTCACCTGACGTTCATGTGGTACCTTCCGCTACATAATATGCAAGGTTCATTTAATGTCTAATTTTAATTTAATTTAGAGTTATTTAGACTTAGAGTTATATTAATTTCTTTTATAGAATAAATACTAAATTAATTATGTTTCATTGTTATATTTTTTTGTTTATTATCAATACCGCGATGACGATTTTTTTTTAATAAAGAAATTGTATACCCGTATGCCCCAACCTTAAACCACCCCCCAATACACCATTGTACGCATCATTTATAATTGTAACTTAATTTAATATTTGGACATTTTTTTGTCAGTGATTTGTATAGGTACAATTGTCGATATTAATTGTTCTCGTAGTTCGATCTTGTAGGCTCTATTAATAGCCCCTTTATTCGTGCTGCAGTACTTGTGTTTAGCGTGGCAGCTTTAAAAGCCAATGATACTTGTTAATTATTGTTATTATTTATTCGTATACTTTTATTTAACACACAAATAGCTCATCTACGACCCTAATTATAGATAACGATATGTAACTATTTAATTTATCATTACATATTTTATACACTTGTGAATATTCAAATATTTTTAAATATTAATTGGTATGAATGATTTATTCATATTTTAGGAATAACAGCTCAGTTCGGAATAAGACAGTGCGCCCAACTTGGTCTGTGCACTTTGTTATGCCGATTTTATAATAATATATTTTACTATTAATATTATAATATTACATACTGAAAAAACATAATTATTTTATCGTGGGGAACTCTTTTCCTCAGAGAAAACGTTAGGTAATTGGAAATTTGGAAAACACTTACTTATGGACTATAGTCTATATAGCTGACAAATTGGAATATTAATGTTATAACAACTACTAGCTATAGGGTAAAATGGTTTTAAAGTATACTAATTTCCACAAATAAATTGCATGCCTACTTTAAGTCACGGTAGTAGTGTTTCCCGAAGTCTTCTTGAGTGAATGGGAGAAACAATTTTTAAATATGCACCATTTTATTATTATTATTATTATTATTATTGTTATAATTATTATTATTATGCCACAAGAGCTAATGTTTTTACTTACATAATATATTTATTTAGAATTATTTTTTTATTGATCGTGAAGCCCGGCAACTATGGCCATTACTGTTTGTTTTTTGTTTATAGGGGGGGAACTGTAGGTGTAACACGTGTGTGTAGTTTTGGCAGATTTTTTAGTGAGCACCCGTGGGTATCTGCCATGCCCGGGTGGGGAATGGCGGCACTTATCTCCGGACACCGTGACTTGGACGAAGAAAAATGCCGCCCATGAACCGAGGTTTGAACCAGCGTCGGTGTGCGTCACAACCGACGCCTTAGTCCGCTCAGCCACTCCGTCCCCCTAGAATTATTTATTAGGTACAAATGTACAATATTTTTTTTACTGCTGCAGCAAGGTATAACATACTTAAACAATACCGTTGATAAAAGCACAAATTAAAAGTAAAAAAATATATAGAAAAATACACAAAACAATTATTATACATTTTGACTGACAAAATATAATTTGAATAGTTTTAAATAATGAGATTGTATTAAAAATTGAGTAAAAATATTTAAGCAAAATATATTCCAAAAAACCATAGATTTTGAATAATACCTATTATTAATTATTTTCAAAAAAATGATATTTCCGTGTTGTATAATTGTACAATGCTGTTTAATTATACTATCTTAATACATCGTATAATATTATGTTCCTATATGAAAACTATGATTATCGAAATCGTTTATATTATTGTGTGAAACGTTTTGTCAAACCCATCAACGATTTGTATTGTACAAGTATTAGGTGCCTACTGCAGAGCTGATTTCGCATCGTCATTATTATTATTATTATAGGTTGATATCTTATAATACGTATTATAGTGGCACAATATGTTGTTGTGCGCGACGGCGGACGATGAGAAAAAGTGATAAATTGCATTTTATGCAATAATTGTCGTCGTTTGGCTCGTTGGCCAGTTGGACTCGGTTCGACGGCGGCGGCGGACCGTGAGAACTCGAGAGACTTAGTCCCACAATAAATTTCTTTTATCTCTTTCTCACTCACTCTCTCTCTCTCTCTCTCTCTTTCTCTCTCTCCCTCTGTAGTCTCTCTCGTCTCGGTCGTGTATTTTTTCGCTCATTTTTCTGCACTTTTATATAAATGCATACACACACACTTACACTTGTGTGTAGGCCGCTTAAGCAGGTGAACCGTTTAACAGGTGCGTGTTTGTATGCATGTAGTATACAATATAATACATATATATATAATATATATATAGGTACCATAATTTATGCTGTACAGCGACGAAGAGGACACGCCGCCGTGTGGTGTTTAATGTTAGGGAAGAAAAATATCCTACACCGTGTGTATTATATAATAATATATTACAGACCCCTATATACATAATATACATAATATCTCGTGTGGTAGTTTTATAAATTCGCGACCATAAATGTACATTGTATGTATATAATATTATTATGTGTATACGTTTTCCTAGTAGGTAGTACCTATATTGTATGAGTGAAAAAAAATATTAAGTAACGTCTGTGCCAACGCGCATCAAACCATATTATAACGAATTATACGAATACCCAGAAAGTTTATAATAATAATAATATAGTCTTTCAACAATATCATTATTGTACGTCTATTAAAGGCAGGTAGACGTATACTGCTGCAGTATGTGTATAGGACATAGGTACATATATTATATTTGAGCTGATAATATACCGCAAACAAATCGTTGGTATATATAAAATATAAGGCGAAATAAAATTGGATTTATGTATACTTCGCGGGTCAACCCCCGCTGCCGCTTTCGGGATGGTATATAGGTATACATATTATATATTATATACCTATTATTTATATAAAATATACCTACCATATATTACCACGATATATGTACCTACCGTATATTACCACGATATACATACATATGTGCGTTGATATATATATATATATAGGGTTTCGTATTCCGATTTGTTGAAGTCTGCAGCTGCTGTTGAACGTTTATGATATAGTGTGTACCTACCACCATTTTATAGTTATACACGCTAAGACCGACAGAAGTGCGAGGCGTGGTGTTATAATATTACTCACGTGGCGTGTGTATAAGGTACACGGCGATGGCAGTGACTTACGCAAAAGAACCGTTTACGTCCCGTTACACTCGATGATATATTATAAATTATAATATATTTGTGTGTGTGTGTGTTTAAGTTATATGCTTATGGGTACCACCGACCAACAGCCGTTACTGGGGGAGGGGGTGGTCCCGAGACTGTATAGATACGTTTGTTATAATAATGTTAGGTAGGTACCCATGGCATAGTGACATAGTGTGCTCATGCTGAACGTGACTGCAAATTAAAACTTTGTCAATTATTAGAGAATAAATAAATGTATCGTTATAATGACAAATTAATTAGATGATGTACGAAAAAAAACCTATTCATTCGGGTAGTTTGGATAGGTAATCCTATGGGTGAAATTATATTTTGACACCTGTTAGACTTAACGGTTATAAACGTAATAGTACCTATAAACGTCGAATAATAGGATTCAGATCAAAATAGGCTAAATAATATTTTAAAGGTATTATAGTTAGTTCGGGGCTAAGATAGCTTAACAATAATATAACAATACTTAATATAATACGATTAATTAATTATAATGTTTTCAAAATTATTTTACCCACGACCTACCTATGCATGACTATATTATATACGTTCATATTATTACAGTAGAACCTCGATTATCCGAACTAATATTGGGACCGCACCTAGTTCGGATACGCAAAAGTTTGGATATTGGAAATATAAAATAAAAAATGTTTATAATATTATGTTATTTATTATTTTTATAATTAAATATTTATTATTATTATTAATATTTTATTAGAATTACATTACATATTACATTACATTATCAGAAATACATTAAATTATTAGAAATACATTAGGTACATACATACATTATTAGAAATAAATAAATACATAATTAAATACATTACATTTATTTTATTTATTATATTTTTTTGACATAATTATCAATACCTGCCGGATACGAGTTTTCATGTTCGGATAACAGAACGTTCGTATACGCTAATTATAGTTCGGATAATAGAGGGTTCGTATAACGGAGGTTCGGATAATCGAGGTTCTACTGTATATGTTTTACAATAAACTATTATTAGGTATTGCAAAAATTGTTTCTGTCGTACAAGAAATTCATTTAATAACCCATGAATTAGGTACCTACCTACCTATCTATAAATTATTCACAAATATTTTAGAAAACTTGAGTTTTTTAGGAAATGTTAAGTTCATAAAATATGCAAATATTTGGTTTTTTTTTTTAACGCCTGCGTCTTGTATTCTTTTGTGTCCTGCTTGTGAATTATATAAAAAAGCATAACAAAGTATTTTAAAATATGACCTTTATTTTCACTTAGAATAAAAAATCTAAATTCGAATAAATGCATCATCAAATTATGAAATGGAGCGATCGAATGCTCGGAGTATCACCCTGTAACTAATATATTAATAATAATAATAATATGTATATGTGAGGTATTTTGCGTGTTCACACCCCACACGATTTCACCGTTATCCGATTAATTAGGATATTTTGTAATAACAATAATAATAATAATATTGTGTACCTAGCTGCGATTATAATAATTGTGATTTTTAGTTTTTCGCGGTTCACTGTAAATGCGTAAATGTTTTCCATATGAAATATATGGTCATGTGTGCAGTGTTCTCACACATGTTGTATAATAAATCGTTATAACCATTGTCACTTTACATAGCATTATAATATCGATGTTGTTCGACACCCATTTTATATGGTAATAAAATTATTAATATTACGTCTTTTACTGTTTTGTCCACGGTCCATCCACTATACAAACAACGCCAATTACCTATTATGTATTATTGTCATATTATATTAAAACTGCAAAAAAAATTATAGGTACATAAATACATAATATAATATGAATAATATAGGTATAAGAATATTATATGATAACTTAATTTATGTGTATAAAATACAGTAGGTATAAGGCTTATATCCTATAAAGTATAGACCACGGATATAATATAATTATAATTTAATGTCATATACCTACCTAGCTTGACCATTTTAGTATCTTCCTACATCATATTATTATAATATTTTATTAACGTCAACAATCAAAATTGTTTTCCATGTACTCGTTAAATATCATTGCATTATTTTTTGTCTACCTTTTAATAACCCGCACGTGTACTATATTATATTTATTATAGGTTAATAGGTGACGTCGTAACGATCGTTTTTTACAATTTATGCAAATGGAAAACAGTGCAAAACTATACTTAGAAATATCATTCATATTTTCAAACAATCATCTTGTTGGTATTCTTTTGTAAAATACAATTTCATAATATTTCTGCTTTTGTGGGGATTTCCGCAAAATTGAAAGTAGATAAATAAAAAAAAACATATTTTAATAATCTACGCAGAAGAATCCGTTTATTTACTCTGTTGTTCTTAATATCATAGTGAATTGATCTATTATGAAATTTTAATGAGCATTATAAAATTTATATAAAATTTACGATTTCAAAAGCTCATAACATGCTTTAAAATATCGAAAAAATCATTTTAGGTGCCCTAGATAATGTTCTTACCTTTAAATTTCATAATATAAGTCAATACATATTAATAATAAAAAAAAGGTGGGTAAGTTTATGTCGCTCTGCTGTACAGTAGGTTACAAGTAGGTCACTGTAATGAATGGTGTTCAATTTGAATTCAATGATATAATATCATTGTATAAGAAAAACGATTCTGAGCAAAAACTGTGAGTCAGCCTATGATATTACCAAGTATATTTGATGATATTATTGTGAATAAAGTAATTTAAAATATATAACCTCTTTACCTGGAGCCTTGTTTTCAATTTTCAATCCTTAGCTATAAAAGTTGAACATTTGATAAATGTTGTCAACATTTGAACTTTAAATGCTTATAAAAAAAAATTGTGCCTATGTATTTTTTATATTTTTCATCTGCCTTTGAAAGAATAACATAGGAGCCTTCTATAAAATTTTAAAGCTTTTTTACCAATAGATAAAATTTTATTGATATTTATAGAAAAAAAAACTAAAAAAAATGAAAACTGAAAATGTCCGTAAACAGCTCAAAATAAGTCAAAATATATGGAAAATGTTATGGTGTATAGAAAATGCTAATATAAAAATTCAGTCAAAATTGTATGTATCTACGGTCATTTGTTTTTAAGTTACACCAAAAACCAAAATCGATTTTCTCAAAAACAGATTTTGCGTAAAAATTCCTGTTTTTCCTTAATTTTTCTTTCGTTTTTCACGTCGCTTTTGAAAACTACTGGAAAATGTTTACTTTTTACCCCCCAGAGTACCAACTAGATTCACTTTCCTATCAGAAAAGTTACTGTTGAAGAAAATCCAAGCATTTTTACATTTGACGTATGCCTTATTAAATGGATTAGATTATATTATATAGTATTATCTTAAGTCTAACCAATTTTTAACTTTAAGCGCTTTGGATATCACGATAGTTCAAAAAAAAACTTTAAACGAGTTACATATTTCTTTTCGAGAGATCTCCACATTAAAGTCACCGAGGTAGGGTTCGTCGTCACATAGCATTACAAATAAGAGACTTATAAAAGAAAGTTTTGAGTGGCTTATAAAAAATTTAAAAAAAAAAAATATAACACTTTTTGGGAAATAGTATAATTACTTGGCCGTATAGGTGCTACGCATCAAAACTTTTTGTAAATGATATAGAAATATTTAAAAATGTTTCTTTGTTGTTAGGGTTAAAACGTTTTGTAGTTTTTGATATTAATCGTAAAGCTTTAAACAATAGTACAGTTTATTAAAAAGTTTGTTTTGCAGCTTGTCATAACTTATAATGATGTACTAATTATATAATACCAGGGCTTTGCACCCGAACGTAACCCGAAACCCGAAACCCGTACTAACCCTAATAAACAGCATAACCCAAAACCCGTATATACAAAAACAATTGAAAAAATTAACACCCGCAATAACCCGAAACCTGAATTTCCATTTGGGTTTACCGGAAACCCGAATTATTGAAAATTAAGTCGCATATCAATTTGTATGTATTTTTTGCAACTAACGCGACTAAGAAGATAAGAAGATAGTAGTGTAAGTGAGTAACGGATAACTCAATTTTTTTTTGTAACTAACAAAATAATTAATTAAAAATTAAAAAAGACCTTAATGCTAGATGATTGATTTATTTTATTTCACAATATTCAATAATAATCAAAAATAAATATAACGAAAATATATTTAGTTAAAAATTAAAATATGTAATAAGCGAGAACTTTTTTCTGTATAAAAAGGACTAAGTATTAATATTTAATTTAATTTTTTAATTTTTTAATTATTTTTATTTCGTTTAATTTAAATATAAAATCAGATTACTATATCAAATTCACATTGAAAATCTAATGTTAATGGATATACAACATGTGTTTTTTCTTTAAAACACCCGAATTAACCATAATCAACCCGAATAAATTTGCATTTAACCGTAACCCGAAAAGTGTATTAAACCGTAACACCCGAATTCAATAACCCGAATTTTCTTTCAACACTCGAAACCCGAAAAAATGATTACAGTGCAAAGCCCTGTATAATACATTTTATAAACGTTATACATAAAAAAAATTCCAATCAAAATTGCCCGAAAAAAGGCATAAACCTATAATAATAATACTATAATATTATATTGTATATTTCAATCGACCACATTATATTATTGTAACTTGTAACTGTATTCAAAATTAAAATTGTATTAACATTGTATAATAATACATTTCACTTATATTCACGAGTTAAATAAATATTTATTTACCAGACAAAAACCATTAGATAATAGCATAATGTGATAAATTGCGTATAGTATTATTTTAAAATGACCCATTACCTCACCTCTCATTCGTAAACTAAAACCATTATTTTTTACATAAATCTCAAAATATTATTTTTAAACAAAGAACGCGGTAAACCCTAGACAATTAATTATGACGATTATTTGAAAATTCTTTAATGTCAGTTTTTAAAAACTTAACAGGAATTAATCAAAACAAAATGTTATGTATAATGATGACGATTCAACGAGTTTTACTTAAATTATCAATTATTTTATATTTCAAAATTCGTAAACAAACAACTATTTTATCAACAAGTAGGTATTACCTATAATTATTGCTATATTCAATTAAAATATCATTAAAACGTATACATATTTAAATATTTTTTTACATATCGACTTGACGAAACGTTATTTTTAAAGTTGGCCTAAAATGCACACAAATTAATATAATATTTAAGTATAACCTCCTTCATAATAATATTATATTACGTATATAGATACTTATACGATACGGAAATAACTAATTACTTTAACTACCTTAGGCTACTAGCTTAAAAATGTAAATACATTAAAAACCTACGTACAAAACTACTAACACAGATGATGACGTCATAATATATTATGTTCTTACCTATAAATATTAATATGAAAAGCTCACAGTACAAAATTGTTGATTTAGCTGAACGCAAATTTGTTGTTGTTCGCTTGTTAAGACATTATATTATTATTATTGTTATGCTAAATTAATTATTAATTATTCAATAACCTCCTTTGCTTGATACCTTAAAGACGATAAGCCATATCAAGATGCTTTATCCGCATGTGCTGTTTTCATCATCGGAACATCCATTTTTATTCTAACAGACTACCGTGTATATCACGATTTACGATACATAAACACATAATATATTATATTATATAATAATAGTATATTATAACATTGTATTAAGAACGAATTTCACCTACAAAGAAAAAAATCAATACGAAAAATCAATGTAAAAAGTAATAAGTAATAATATTAATAATAATACATTAATACCTAATTGAAATTAACATTACGCTTGTATTTACATTTTTTTTTAAATATTATACGAAACAGGGACTTATTTTTTATCACGTACCTATTCGTGTTTCGTGAATATCTTGATTAATCACCAAATTTTTGGCTTATTCGTTGGAACACCGCAATTTCGATTTTTTATTATTCAAAACGAGTGGAGTGTTTAAAATTCACAAAGTCGACCTGCCAGGCAACAGCAGTTGCTGATGTATGCTTGGTAAACATAAAAAAATATAATTTAAAAGTCTGTGTAACAAATGATTATTTTGCCGTGAAAATTGTTGTATTCGTATGATATTGAAATACAGATTTTAAATAGTTGTGTTTCAACTATTCCAATACACGCAAAACTGCAAAAGTGAAACACACTCAACAATTCCAATTCACCGTCAAATTAAACTGTAGTTTAGGTACACTTAACAGCTTAAAAACCTTCCAACCTTCCTATTTATATATACAATATACATTATAGATACTAATATAGTATGATGGCAATGGGTAGAAAAAGAAACTATCGGTCAAGTTATAAAACTAACTTACTTTTAATTATGATTCATCACAATATTTGTTTTTTTATTACAAGAATAAATGTTAGATGACATCTATGTCGCATTAGCCTCCATTTATATTAATATTAATTTTATATTTAATGAACTAAATTATGGTTGCATTACAATGGACAGATATTATATTTTTTTCTTAAATGTTGGTATTAATATAACGATGATTTTGAAAAAGCCGTGAATTTGGTTTTGGGTGGGTGTTTTTTTCTTAGAGTGCGTCATTTATTGCGTATTGACGGGTGGTTTGGCATGTTTCTCACAGTACCGAATTTCGGTTAATGTTGAACTGTAACACTATATTTTATTGTAAGGGGTTCGTCACAATGATTATATTCAAGTTGTTCATCGTGTTTTATTATAAATATAATAATATGGGCAAGGTTTGTGTTCTTGCTCGAATGTTAATTAAATCCAAATGGCAATAGATTTAGCTATGCAGTTAGGTGTAGTACATATGCCATTAATTATTGATGCACTTTTATTAATTCTTTAAGTTTGTTTGTGAGTGCTGATCGGTATTTATTCCTAACATTCTTGCAATATTTTGGCAATGTGTGTATTTTTTATTTTTTTTTTTAAATATATTGTTACGGATACGTAGTGATGGTTGGGATGTACTGGATGGATGACTGCTTCATTTGCTGATGACTCGACTTTTCCATTGCATTGTAATCATTGACACATTACGCAGTGGGGTCCACAATAATTCGATTGTTTTACGTGTTATACAATATGTTAATAGTTTTGAGGATTTGTCGGCCAGTAATTTCTTTTGAGGTATTTATTGGGCGATTTTAGAGATAATATTATATAAAAGGGCACTCGGATACGCAGTAGGTGAGTTGATTCCCGGGTCATTATATTCCACGGTATACTGGTTATCTCATAACCAGATACCAATTTTAAAACAATGTATTTTACATTTTAACCAAATTACTAAATTTGTTTACTAAATTTGTTTACTAATAATTGTTTAACAAAAAATTGAATGGTTTTCAAAATATAAAAAAACTAAAACGAACAACGTTTTATGAAACTTGTCAGCCAATCTCCTCGTGGTGTTTCTTAGGTTAGGCTAATAGGCTGAATATTTTACTAAATATTGAAAATAATAATATATAATAACCAGGGAATCAACTCGTACGCAGCCCTCGGATATGCCAGTGATGATATTATTATGTTTTAAAATTGTTGGTATATATGAGTTAAGTTAAGTTTCGCTATAAGTATATATATTATTGTATTTAAAGTCTAAGATAGCTAGACAAGTACCTAGATAATTACATTAAATTAATTTTTTTTTTTTAAATTAAAATTTTTCTTGAATCTTTATATTATACATAAAGCATTATAACCTATACGGAGCGAGGAGCGATTTCGAAAACTGCGAGGAGCTTATTAAAAATCGTATTTTTCCGTCAAAAATAAATAGCAAACCATTATCGTGGTTTCTCCGTGGAGCAACCGACATCAAACACTACATGTTACAATTTACACGTTTAGGAAACATGTTTAACCAAGATAATAATATGTCGCCTGCAGTTCCTCACCGGTTTTTACTGATATTTAAACAATATTTAAGTAGCTGTCTGTTATTTTATTTGTTTATTTACATTTATCAGCAATCAAATCGCAGTGGCACATTAGATGGTTGCGATAAATTTCGAATTTTGCAGTGTTCAAAATCATTTTGAAAACTGGCTAGTCGCAGTAACTGTAGTCAACAATATTTTTTTTTTTAATTCAGGTGCCGGGCTGTTGGGTCTTATTTTTATACTTTTGATCATGCACCTGTACGTAATTATATCGCAGTGATAATACGAATATGACGTGTACATGCCGCGTACAACAGGTGTGCAAGTAATACGCTGACTTATATTATAATACATCTATTGTGCGTGTAGGTGGACTGCTGCAGCAGCTGTTGCAGGTTTGTACGACGGGCTTCCACCGACGAAACTACGCAAAACCCAGCCATATAACAATACCTATATTATATTCAGTAAACATATTATAATATACATCATCGTTTGATACAAATACCTATACAATATCATCCACCCACGCCATCTACCTTTTATATACAATATATGTATATTATATATAGGTATACGCATCATAAACGCGTATTAGGCACACGATTTGTCACGGTTTGTGCCGACAATTACTTTTTAATCCATCATAAAAATCGCGCCAGCGGACGGACGTTCTACATTATGTTATATATATTTTTATATGTAGCCGTCTTCCCGTCCGTCTATAATTCGGTGGTGGTGTTCGAAAACGCCGACGTTGCACCATCTCATTTTATAATAATAATATATTTTATTAGGTGTAGCGTGTAGGATGTGTTCGACATCGGCTTTTACTGACGCCTCCGTGTATAAAATGAAACGAGCAATATCTTTGCGATTTCCTGTATATTATTATAGAGGTATTAATATAATACAGCTGTGATACTGCCGTAGTGCCACCTATTATTTTATACAATATTATAATATCACTATTGCGGTATACCGAACAAATATATTATTGTGTCACTTCTGTAAACACTTGCAGTGTTTTGTTCCCGTTTATATTTTTTTTAATCTACGTTTTCAAAGTGTGGTTTTGTCTTCGCTTGTTTATCAAACGTCTGAGATATAGGCTTGAAGCAGTGACGCAGCGCTTGATTTTTTTTCCCCGGGGGTACTGAGTAGAGCATATACGTTTTGTACATGGGCTAGGGTTTTTCAAAAACTACAATGATTACTCAGATGAATAATATAATTTATTTTAATATAACACTGCAGCTATAGCAGCACATATTAACTTTTTATAACACCCAGTAGCATAGACGTAAACGGGGGGGGGGGGGGGGGGCAATTGGTAACTGGCAAAAATATTATCGAAGAGGCATTATTGATTTCTAAGAATTATTTTATCAAGAAAAGTATAATATTTTAAATGATGTGCTATAGAAAAAAAAGTTAATGGATTAATCAAAAATGTTTAATGATTGTCATTTGCGATCAGAATACATCGTGATAACAGAATTTAATTTATTCTCATAATTCTCGAGTAAAAACAAATTAAATTATTATAATATATTTATAATATTTATTCTATTATAATAAATATTATTTAAATATAAAATGATAAGCAGAATGTTTTTATTGGATCTGTCATTATTTCAACAAACGTTTTCTATCACGTTGTTTAACCGTACAAGCTACAATAAAGATTTAGTTTAGACAATATTTATTTTTATATTATGGTATATCGGCATGAAATAAAGTTCCTCTCCCACCCAACATAATAATTTCCCAAGTTACGCTTGTATATTCTATGTTATAAATAGATAATATGTATGAACTTTTGATTAATTAACAATGTTTAATAATACTACATAATATAATAAACAATGTATTTTTAAAAATGTTTTTTGTTAATAAGAAAATGTTTTAACACAAAATTTAAGCAACTAGGTACATTAACAATGATGTACACATTTTACAATTTTACTTTTACTTTTATTACATACAACTTTATGGCTTTATGACTGAAAGGTTATTTTTTAAGGCTACTTTTAACTTTTTTTTTCATAAATATAAATAGAAATGATTATATTTACTATTTACTATTTAGTAGTGAGTAGATGAATTTGATTGACTGGAAATCACCAAATATAGTTCGTTGACATTTTAGAAAACAATATTACTATTAGACATTTAAAAATAATAATGAATAAAATCAATAATTTAACTCTTATAAAAATAACATGTAACGTTCTGATACATTTTTCAGTGGGTGGATAGGTGAGGGGGCTGGACCAATTTTAGAGGAGACCAAATCTCTCCCTGCCACCACCTCTCCACCACTAGTACCGTGCCTGGCTTGAAGGTGGTTCTATCTGTAGTGTCACAGAGTACCGCGCATTGAAAGGCCCAGCGAAGTGTTGCAAAATAAATTAGTGCTATAATAGTTCATGTATTTATCGATAGATTTAAAATCTTACTGTCTCTGAGGCTCAAAGTAACACCAGCTAACGCCTCGCAAAGGCCTCACAAAAACATTTCGCACATAACCCCGATATTCCCAAAGCACTAGATAGGTATGGGTAACTACCGACTTAAAGAGAAAGCTATAGTGGATATAAATATTTTAACAATAGATAATTATTAACTGAAATTTCCACCGATTATTCAAATAGGCCAATTAAGGAACTAATAGGTTTTGGCAGGAGAAAGGTACATACTAATAGTACCATTGATTACAAACACTATATTATTTATAATCAGCCATAGCAGGTCCACATTAAATAAATTAAGTCCCCAACATTTCAAACACAGTAAATATTGTGTAAAGGACATTTACTTTTGTCCCTGAAAAATGTATTGACTAGATAGTAATTGTTAGTAGGTACCTACAGTATAGTATTAATTAGGTACTATTATACTTTATAAGCTAAACACACTGTTTATAAATCAACAAATCTTTTCATTAAATTCCATCTATTCTATTTTAATGTTTTATGTATATATTGGTGACCAAACTTTCTTATGTTATATTAAAATATAATAATGATATGTAATAAATAAAGCATAGTATCCAGAATTTTTTTTTTGTTGAGGGGGGGGGGCAATTAATTATTTTTCTCTTGTTTTTTAACTTGAATTTATACTTATCATTTGTTACTTTATGACACTAAAATGCGTAGAAAAATGTTGAGGGGCACACTAACCCCTATGACCTCCCCCCTGCATACGGCACTAGGGTATGTGTAGTAGTACCTATACTAGTTGGAATGTACCTCAAAGAACGACAAAAAAACGACGAGAACACGCTGTATATCGAATTAAGCACAACGTGAATTGTAGGTAGCAGCCATTATAATTATACTAAGCTACTAAAGTGGCCTGGTGTGGCACAGTGGTTGGCTTCGGTCACAAAATGTGTTATGAAGTCAAGCCGGTGCCACTAGTTCTCGGATGTATGACCACCCGGGTTCTAGTCACAAATCCTCGCCACATATACATACGTGTTCTAACCAACCATACTATCAACCACAGTTAAAACAAATTCACTAAAAATAACCACCCAGACAGTTGCCGCCGGTCAATAAATAAAAAAAAAATAGTAAACTACGATAAAGTAATGGATATCGGTATGTATTATAATATATTTATATTATTATTATATTTTTACTTTATCCAACCGTGGTGCAAATCACCGACATCCAATCACGGAGTGTTATCACGGGTCCTATTTAGTTGAAATTATACCGTATTTTATTTATTTTTTTTTTTTGAACGTGTAACGTTATATTTTAAACAATTCGTTTATCTATTAATAACTAATTGTCCGACGTATGTTTTGTCCAAATAATTTAATTGGTACCTATAATAGGCATGTATAATACATCAGATTTCATTATAGTCACATATAATATTATACGGTTGATTTATGACAAACAACAGTATTTAGGTAATACTATTAATTAATATGTATTCTTCATTGTTGCGATCGTTCATATGTTAAAAACCAAAAACTGTCGAAAAAATTTGAAAACTGTTCAATGTATAATCGTCATAGTGTTATATTTTTTAATATAAAAGTGGTTATTATTTTGACGCACAAGTGTTTTGAAACCAACATATCATCAAAGCATTTTAATTAATAATAATATAATATTAGTACTTATACCTGCAGTTGCAGGTTATAATAAAAAACCTTTCTAACATGAATATAATATAGTTGTTTGACGTAGTCGGAATTATATTATTTTTATTAACTATGCGAAAATTCTAATGCGGTATAAATGCGCGTCGAATGACGAAATGCGTCTTATATACGGTTACATTATATTGTAATAATAAATAAAAGACTGCAGCAGTACACATTATACGTAAAGGACGAGACCTAAGTATAAATGGGTTAGTTCAGAGTTCAAACGTTTGTTGAATATATATTATATGTAGGTATAATCTAAACAAATTCGAATATTCTGCACCGTAGCTGTATATGTGCGTGTAAAAGGATGCGCATTTATACAGGATACATACTTGCCTTATTCATCCACCTTCGAAATCGTAAATAAAATGTCGAATAGCTCAAAAGATTGTATTTTCAGACAAAAAAAAATGTTGGTTCTGAAAGATAATCGATTTTTAAGGACTTGCGAATGGCTCCAGGCAAGTCCTTTGAATTCAAACTTTCGGGGACACGATATATAATACTATAATATACCATCATATAACATCATCTGTCAATTATTCCTCTCACAGACAAATAGTGTTTTTGTAAACTAAAAATTATTCGGTCATTTGGGCTTGGAATATTAATTTTCAGGTTAGGTAGTCTACTATAATATGTTGCAGATGGTAATAGAAAATATAACACGCTTATAAACTTGATGTACGGCTTTCAGGCACTGCCAATCTTTTTAAGATATTTAATTTCAATTTTATAGTACTATGCATACAAACAATAATTAGTTATTCAGTTATATGAAAAATGTATCCATATTAATTTTTAAACATATAGTTTTTTTAATACATGTTGAATAGTTTATTATTAATTAATTGATAAGTTATAATTAACGCCAACTGGCAATAACAATAATTTAGGTTAATATAAATGTTCTTCGTTGAATTTTACGATAGATTTAGATGCCAAAACGACCAATTGCCTTCACTCACCTCTATCTTGAGCCAGTTTTTCTTCATTGGTCACTCCCAACCTCGATGTATCTTTGGTGATCCTGTATTTTCATTGCTGTTAGCAAGGGCCGTCCTCTCGGCCTTTCTATATTTAATTTTCAACTATTGCGGCCTTCAAAACAAGAAATGTTACCTATAGTTAATTTAAACTTTGTAACTCGGTATATAATTAACTAATTAGGTAGATTAAAACCGTGGTTATAAATTTTTTTGAATGAAGTGTTTTAATAAAAATTATCAAAATTTTAGTAAAACAAAAAAAACTAGGTGTTTGACTTCAGAACACTTTAGTCTCTGAGGCCATCCACCTAGCCACACTAAGCCCCGACTAGGTATATTTAACACAGATACCAATATTTTCTTGGCTTTGCAACAATTTCAATATAATATTGTGTTTAATGTTATTAAAAACTTAATAATATTATATAAACTAACCTCGATTGTATATGAAACTGCATAATAATATATTGTTTGCTTACAAACGCATTGCATTATTTACATTATTATATTATATGCAGTGTTCAAAAGACCCTTGTGAACTTGGCAGCACAACATTAGCAGACATCAATCCAATCAATCCAACAAATTTGTTGGTGGATTGTTGGACATTTTTGGATAATTTACAAAATTTGTTGGACATTATTTTCGCCGGGGGCCAATTTCCAATTTTGCGCTGCCAAGTTCACGAGCAGCGCAACTGTTTGTCGGGACATGTTTTTGTGCTATACTTGTCCATCTCCATTTGTTGGACACTGTTGGACAACTTTCAGAATTTGTTGGGCGTAATTTTCACCAGCGGGACAATTTCCAATTTTGCGCTGCTGGCGTGAACTTGGTAGCGCAACTGTATGTTGGACATGTTTTTTATGCTAGTCTTGTTCATCTCCATTTGTTGGACACTGTTGGACAATTTACAACATTTGTTGGACATTATTTTCACCACGAAAAAAATTTCTAGTGGCGCTGCCAAGTTCACGCCAGCAGCGCAGCTGTTTGTTGGGACATGTTTTTTGTGCTAGACTAGTTCATCTCCATTTGTTGGACACTGTTGGACAACTTTCAGAATTTGTTATTTAAGGACGTTATTTTCACCAGGGGCAAATTTCCAATTTTGTTCTGCCAAGTTCACATGTTTTTTGTGCTACACAAGTTTGTCTCCATTTGTTGGACACTGTTGGACAACATTCGGAATTTGTTAGACATCATTTTCGCTGGGAGGCCAATTTTCAATTTTGCGCTGCCAAGTTCACGGCAGCATTGCAATTGTTTGTTGGGACATGTTTTTTCTGCTAGTCTTATATATTTATACATTATTAAAAACAATATAAGAATAATATTTTACTAAACATTTTTATAAATATAAAATAAAAAAATGAAATAAAGAAAAGTTTTTAAAGAACTGAGTATAAAATAAAAATTAAATAGAAGTAAAATATTTAAATAACTCTGTGAATATATATAAAAAATGTAATAATAGGAAAATATTTAAATATTATTTTTTTTGAATACAAAACAAAAAAATTAAATAAAAAAATACTTTAAACTTGAAATATTTCAATTATTCATCTTTCCAGTAGGTCCATTCGGTGAACTTGTGCTACTGCATGCATAAGGAAAAACATACAAGTTATTATGGATAATTATTGCAATGTACATTTCTTCAAATCTAAAAATGGATAACATCATTCATATTATGAAAAGATCTTTTTATTTTAATTAACATTGTTTTATAATATATTATTAAAAAGTTTTGTTAGTATTTTATTCTTTTTTATTTACAAAGAAATATTATAGAAATAAAATATTTAATATAATATATGTCAATATTTTTTGAAAATATAGTTGCATAAAAATAATAATAGTTTTATTATAAAATATTGAAAATTGAAAAATATTTTACTTTTATTTTATTTTTTATTTTATACTCAAAGTTATTTAAAAACTTTTCTTTATTTTATTTTTTTATTTTATATTTATAAAAATTTTTAGTAAAATATTTTTCTTATATTGTTTTTAATAATGTATAACTATATAATATTTGATCTTATATATTTTTTAGACCAGCATAAAAAACATGTCCCAACAAACATTTGCAATGCTGACGTGAACTTGGCAGCGCAAAATTGGAAATTGGCCTCCCAGCGAAAATAATGTCTAACGAATTTTGTAAAATATCCAACAATGTCCAACAATCCACCAACAAATTTGTTGGATTGATTGGATCGATGTCTGTTAATGTTACGTTGCCAAGTTCACAAGGGTGTCAAAATTGTATTAAAACTATAGCAATAATTTGGGTAAAAGCTCGAGATGTGGCGAAATGACTGATATGATTTGAATTATTTTTTTACTTAATCTCATTATACTTGTAAATAACAATCTCACATCTACTGTTTTATCAGACATTTTGGTTCTTTTGTTTGAAATAACCTTCAAACTGGTAATCGAGTATTTTTTATTAAAAATGTTCAAAGAACTTCTTAACTATCTTTAATTGATTTATACTTTGAAATGAGTTTTTCAAAGTTCATACAACTATGGTAGATTGAGATTACCATGGTATACCGTGTGCATATAGTGTTTTCATTGTAAATTATTGCAGTTTTTGCTTTTCTACTATAATACAATATTACGTTCTGGTTGGTTCAATAAAAAATAAAAAAATTTAAAATTTAAACTATAATATATACTTATTTCACTGAACTTATAATCTTATGTGTCCAGGTTAGAAAAATGCATACACACAAAATGTATATTTATGTATGATATTATATATTGATTAGATGTAATGTAGGTAGTACATATACAGTCATTATACTGAACGGCAAACGTTCAACAACATTGCTTATAATATAGCTAAAGTTTGTGACACGCTATTAATAGTGTTTTTAAACACTATCGACTGTTCCTTCTCTATTATCATTATTCGTGATTGTTTGTCCTCCAACTCTTTAATTTTGTTTGCAAAATTCTTCCCCCTCCTCTTCTGTTAGTACTCCGAACAAAGTTTTTTGAATTTTCCTTACTACCCCAAAGTATGAATTTCTTTTTTTCTCGAATTTTCATTCGTTGCTAAATATTGTTCTAGCGTATTTTTATCTTTTCTGATTTTTTCCAATACCTGACTATTAATAGCCTTAAAATAACAACACCCTGCCTCCCGTATTTTAAGTAATCCTATCTCTACATTTTTTTTATCTGACAACCGAACCGGAATAGTTATTTTTTTTTAGAGGAACAGTACCGGTGTCATAGGATTTTATTACCCTCAATAATTTTTACCTCCCCCGGTAAAAATGCCATGTTATGGGGGGAGGGGGGTATAAATATCCTAGGATATAGTTACCTCCCGGTGAAAATTCCATGTTATTAAGGGTACCCTAGAATATAGATACCGACTAGTATAATACTACAATACCATAGTTACCTCCAGAGCAAAAATACATTTCTTGAGATTCATTATAGTGTTTATTGTTTAACGGACCAATAAGTTGTTGCTAATATGGTTTAACGTAAAGTCGTAAAATGTCTGTGATAAAAGTGCATAAAATGTAAGTATTTGCAAATTATTTTATGCCCCTGACAAAAATAACTGAAGTGGAGCCTGAATGGCAAGCCGACCGCAAAATCATAGAAATACATCTTTAAGTTTCATTACGTGGATGCATATGGCCCGAACGCTGACTTTAATAATATATTATAATAGCTATAGTTATTATAGTGTATAATTCCCCACACAATTAAACGGTGGATCTAGACGACGGGCGTCTATTCGGCTCGAACACTGTATATTTTTATATGAATAATTTGTTGTGATTATGACAAAATGTCAACTGTAAACTGACAAGACGTATAATCACACTTCCAAGTTTACTGTTACGTCGTGTACTGTAGATATCTATTACATATTTTAGCTATAATTGTTATATTATTATAGTTTATTTAAATATAAATAATATGTCGAGTTTTTACAATAATCTTAAGATACATATGTTATTACGGCACTACTTTCATACACCGAGTCATACTGTATTATAATATATATTATAACTTTATGGTAACTACAGGCAAGTAGGTACTTAAACAAATATTAATATTGGGGCTGAGCCAGTATTACCTTAAGTGTATAGTTTTTAATTTATAAAATAGTAAAATAATGTGGAGTGTTCTAGTTTATGACAGCATAACAAGTATTTCCCAGAATTATTTACAATGAACTGTGATAATTTTTTGTTTTTAGGTTTCTAAACATAATTATTGTAGAACACCTTATATCACCGTTATAACCTTTCGTCTGGTGGTCAGTGTATCCGTCCGTTCTTTATCAGTACATAGTTAGGATCGTTTATAATATATAATATGGTTGATTTTTATTTATTTATTGTTATTGACTTTTAGTTATAAAGGTAGGAATGTAGGTAATCATACTGATTGCCATTGTGTTGAGAATACATGAGAGGGTGTATTTTAATAATTTTAAGCCATGGCACTTATATGGAATAATAATAATTATTAAATCACATTTTTGGCTGTAGAGGGGAGTAAAAATATCCTTGTATATATATACCTTTTATACCTCACATAAGACTAGACTTTTACCGGAAGGTAACTATATATCCTAGGATATTTATGCCCCCCATAACATTGCATTTTTATCGGGGGTAAATATATCTTAGGTTTATTTTACCCCCAGTAGAAATATACTAGGTTAATTTTACTCCCGGTAAAAATATACTAGGTTAATTTTACTCCCGGTAAAAATATACGGAGGGGTTAAAATATACGGGCGAAAAATCGTCTGTTATATCGGAACTATTTAAAGTGGTATTTTGAAGTCGATCGAACAAAGCGGAAATATTGAAAACCTGTGTTCGAGGCACCTATAGAGCATCTTTGCTATGTTTAATTTTGAATACGAAATATTTACTCAAGTGATATGAAAAATAATACATATGGTATTCACTAACAAATACTGAATAATATTATTCTCTTGTTATATTATTTTCCTGGTTACCTACTAAATAAACAACTTATTGTGAACATTATTTATTTCGTACCCACGGAGTGTGGATTAGGAACGTATATTGTTTATAAAAGAAATCGAGAAGAAGTATTATATTTCATTAATTGTTGTTCAACCTTCACATTATCTTTTATAATTTTTTCATATTAAGAAATTAAATCAAAATGATTTTTTTTAAGCAATATTTAATAACGTTTACATTTATTGTAATTTCAGTTTGGGTTATCCCGGCGGCTACTGAACCAGATTTCAAAAAATTAAAAAGTAAGGATTAATTTATTGATTTACAATGATTATAATATTTTTTTGAAATTTAACAGCAATAAGTTTTATAGTACTTTAATCAATTTACAAACGATAACTAATTATTGTTATTTTATGATAATCTAGAGACAAAAAGTACATACACTTTTTCTTACTTTTCAGTTTAATATAATATGATATTGTTAGTAAAAATGTTATGCCTAGAGATATTTTAAAAAGTATAAAATATTCTGTCATTAAATTTGTATAAATTCATTTTAGTATATCTGGTGAAGTTTAATTGTAATATGTTACTCATAAGTCATAAGGTCATAACATTTGTTTGAATAATTTTGTTTAGTCAAGCAACAATTAATTAATAATATCTACAATAACTTAAATCATTTTTTTTTCATTGGCGTAGAACTTAATTATTATAGATTTATGTTTAGAAATTGTCTAAATTTGAATGACTTATACAAAATCATCAGAGCATAGTTATATATTTTTAATAGTTTACCTAATTTGTAGAAAATAGAAAAGATTGACTAATAAAAATGATTTTTTTCAGCGCTCTGTCAACGTAATATTTTTAACAATTAGTAATCAAATAGTAAATTAAAATAGTTATAATATTATACACAATTTTATATTCGTGCAAAAAAATATTGTTCGGGGTGAACCTTGGAGACGGAAGAAATCATATGAAAATAGATTTTTTTTTATTATTGGTCTAAAGCCCAGGAACTATGGCTATTAACTATTGAAAGGGTGACAGGTTTAACGGTTGTAACAATACACTTAGGCCATTGGGTGTATTTTTCAATTGTGGGGGAGGGTACTGTAGGTTCATGGTAAACACGTGTGTTTGGTTTTGACAGAATTTCAAATTGGGTACCCGTAAGTTTCTGCCATGCCCGGTCGGGGGATGACAGCCTCTCTATCTAGACAGTTTCCTGCCCAGTGTGAAGGTATGGTCCTATAGTGGTCGGATAAACCCAAAAAATAAGTAGAAGCAGAAAATAAGATGATAACGTAATTGAAAAACACAAAAATGTTGATTTCTATTGTGTGTTCTTAAATTATGGTTAGTGTAAATGCCAATTACCCAAAAAGAAAATGTCACAAACACAATAAATTTAGAATTAATATTTAATTGAAATAGATTTCCGTTTGAAAGTCGACTTGTCATATTCGTAAATTATATTATAGCTATTAGGAAAGTATCTTAAAAATAGCATACGTAAAATGTTCAGTAAGATTTAGTTACCAATGATTTTATCATAAGAGATTAGAGAACCATTCAACTATTCAATTTATGGTACCTACTCAAGCATTGTTTTAGATAACTTTGTTTTAATACTTTTAAAATGTTATAGAACTTTTAAAAACATCTTTTGAATTTGATGGTAAGTAAATAGTAATATTAACAAATACTTACCTATAAATAAAACCTAAATAACAAGCCAAAATTCCGGAAAACACCTCAAACTGGAAGAA
Organism: Metopolophium dirhodum; assembly: GCF_019925205.1. NCBI lineage: Eukaryota > Metazoa > Arthropoda > Insecta > Hemiptera > Aphididae > Metopolophium > Metopolophium dirhodum. The sequence continues at coordinate 27,230,163 of NC_083561.1, read as the reverse complement.
AAAGACAAAAGTCTGTTACTTCCAATTTGGCCACAGGCCGTCATCTATAGCAATACTAATAATAAATACAACATCATCAATACATTGGCTCAGTACTCACATACGCCGGTCCCGCCTGGGCCCCCTTACTGTCGCGTTCGAACTGGAGGAAGGTTGAGCCCTGGTATGTAAATAATGTCACTATTCGCAAGTCCTCCCATGTAGACAATATCGTAGACAAAACCAAAAAAAAACATGAAAAACGCTTTTCCACACAAATCTACTATCTCCCCACCCACAAATCCGTGACCTTGGTCGAACCAGAGCTAACCCACTCCTAACTAAAACCTACATTCGCCATCTTGATAGGGCATATTCCCAGTAAACTAAAATAAAACAAACAATCCCACCAGTCATAGGCTTACGCCTGATACTGGCATAATATAGGCGTGGGGCCGTCTTACAAAGCAAAGTAAAAACAACATCATCAGTCTTCAATCAACCTTCATACCTTCAAGTACTAAACGAAAACCCACAGAACCGAAGACTCGAAGACCGAAGCCACTACCGCGGACCAGAGCTCCTGTCAGGCTATAAGCGCCGAAGATCAACGATCTTATAAGAGCTCTAGAACGACCAACCACGGTAGCGACAGCTACCAATTTACGGTCGATACCCAAGCGTCTAGCCGTCCGAAAACTACGAGCATCCGTTCTAATTCAACCTCGATCTACGGGTATACAGTCAGCCGGCAGTCCACGACTTACTTCACATAAGTCAGCACTCAGCCGGAAACTACGGACAATCGTCGATTCTAAGACCCGGCTCCTTGTCAGGCGTCACCAAGCAACGCGCGACGGAAGACAGACATAACGCCATAATCGTTTTACCAGGCCGTTCCGGGTACCAGGGTCCCTGCAGCTAACCCGAGTGACGTAGCGCACATACACCACCACCCGCACGCACTACGCAACGCCGTCGCAGCAACGACGACGTTCGATATACGAATTATGAAGGTCCAAGCAAACCACCGAGTCCGACCTGCCGTACACGGCCAACGGAACGCCGATCAACAGACCTCTCACCATAAACCACGGCTATAGATAGTATGGTTACCCATCTACCCATGATTCCCATACTTGAAAAGTGTCTATCACAGTAGCCGTTTTGTCGAGTCACGCGCTGCTGATATACAGCCCCACCCCTTCGACTCTGTCTACAGCCATTTCCCCAATTATATCACTTATATTGTACATAGGACTGTGCTTACGCCAGTCGTCCGTTTCGACGGTCAGTTTCTGTAGGCACAGAAACCGACCGTCGCACAGTTGATCCTCGCTACCCTGGCAATTGTAAATAACTAATCCATGTAAAATATAGAAAACACGTAATAGTGTAATACCTTAAACCTTAAACCAAGTGTTATTAATCCACGGACGCTGGTGCGCCGTAACCGTGCTGTATCAGTTTCACATAAACCATGAAAACCTAATCAATATTCAATTGGTGTTGATTTCTTTTTGAAAGTCGACTTGTCTAATTTGAAAACTATTGGAGTTATTAGGAAAGTATCTTAAAAAGTACATATACAATTTTTGCTAAAATTTAGTGATTGGATCATAAGAGATTAGTGAACCGTTCAAATAATCACTTGATTTAATTATTTTTAAATGTAATAGATTTGTACTATGATAACGGTGAAGTTATAGGTAAGAATTTTGTAACTAACAAATAAATAATTTCATTACATCGTTTTTTTGAAGTTTATTAGACCAAATTAGAACTTTTATTATTTGAACTCAAATTAATTTTACTTTTAAAGGGGGATACAGCTGGTAGTGTATTAAGGAAATTAATATAGGCAATTTAACATGATGACATCAACGTGACTTGTAAGTGTGTGTAAATTAAACGCACATAAGGAAGTGTGAGTTTAATATTTAATTGTTTTCGGTCAATATTTCATAGAAATTTCTTGAATTATAACAGTAGGAAGGCATTATTTATAATCACTGTAAATAAGTAGCATACATACTATATGTGCAGGTAATGTGCAGGTAATGTGCAGCGCCTTTAATATAAAGTATAGTTTTCAAAAAAAATAAATAACCTTATATGAACAAAAAAAAAAGCTCATATCCACACAATGATAGGTCTACTAGAAACGTACCCATTAATGCCACTTCAACCATATTAATATAAGTAATGATTATTTAATGTTTATTATGTTAATATATAAAATGATTATATAATAGTTTATTTATCTCAATCCCAAGTGTCTATTGTAAATTTGTGAATGGCTATTATGTTTACAACTAAATATACCCAATTCTAACGTTTTATTGATGATAATAGTAGCTTAAATGTATATAATTTATTTTTAATTTATTTAATAAATATTAAGCCCATTAATATAAAAATTTACCATAGTTAATAAAAACTTATTTGTATTTTTTATTTAGATAAAGATAATCGTACGTATTTTTTGTGTTTTTAATTGTATTGCAAATGTGCGTGATTAAATATAACTCTATTTGATACGCATTGCTCATAGTTAATTTTATCAATAACTGTTAGCCCCATATTTTGTATTTACTTCAAATATGCTTTTATCTTCTAGACACATAATACAAATAGTACCTACTAACCTATAATGACTAACAATGTAGGTTTTATGTTTAACTTATATGAGTGCCTTGCATTTTTTTTACAAACATAATATTTGATAAAAGCAATCAACTATTCAATTATTTAAAAAAAATCCCTCTATTGAATATAATAAATTAATTAATAACTTATTAATTATTATTATAATTTTTTAAAGCTGATATTGGTACGTATAATTAAATATATATTTTTTTATTGAAATGTAATATTTTATTCTGTGTGAAATTTGATGATTATATTATAATAATTTCGTCCATTAAACCTTCAATATCCATTTGTTGATAAATATTGACATTGAAGATTAGAAACATTTTAGTACATGTGAAGTAGTCTTAATTTAAGTATAAGAAGATGTTTTACAAAAGTGTCACTTTTAAAATGTTTCTATATTCGTATATTATAATAGAAATAAAGATGAATTTCATAAACCAAAAATTAAATAACCTTCAAATGTACCAATTAATTTAAAGCACATTAAATGATTACAAATTCCAATATTATTATAGTTAAAAAAAGAAATGTTTACTGAAATATTGTCAGTTTTATTTTGTTATTTTATTTTTATTCAAGTTGTATTAAAAATTTAAATTGTATATTATTTTAGTTTAGAAATGAAATTAAGGATTTATTAATTAATAAATACTATCTAATTAGTAATTACTAATAAATTACTTATTTATAATATAATTTTAAAAAAAATAACTATTTTTTTTATCTAGATAGATGTATGTATATTTTTATCTTTATCTAGATAAAAAAAATGATGTTATATTTTATCTTATCTAGATATATGTTGAATGAATTATCTGTTATATTATCCAGATGATTTTTTGGTTATCTTTTCCCAACACTGACTAGAAACAAACTAATTTATTCTAAGATATACAGAGTGTATCTTATGTCATTGTACGCGGGGTTTTTTTTAACAATTAAGGATCGATGACCTAGAATTTCGCTAAAACGAAAAAAGACGTGTTTCTTTATTTTTAACAGGCAATTTTTTTATAACAGTTTCAACATTTTTAAAAACGAAGGCGTGCCAAAAGCAAAATCAACTTTATTTTTTCAAATGGTAACTAATATATATTTTAAAATGGTACAATTATGGTAAAATGATCAATTTTGGTTCGCTAGTTTATTAAGTATGGTCCTCTAAAGTTTAGTAAAATATGCATTAATACTTTTTATTGAAATAATTGATATAGGTTTAATTTAAAAGAGCTAAATATTATTTTCTTATAACTACCTTTTCAAACACTTAAGCAGTTTAATCGGTAATCTAATGACACTCAAAATAAAAACATAGTTCATTCTTTGTGTTTGGCAGAATTTCTAATGGGGCATCCGTAGGTTTCTGCCATGCATGCCCCGGTCGGCATGCCCGAAGCCCGAAGCCGAGGATCGAACCAGTGACGGCGCGCGTAGTAACCGATACCTATTAGACCAATCAGCCACTCCGTCGCCCCTTCATTATTTTTATTTTAACATACAATCATCAAACTCAGTATATTATAGGTAATCATAATTAATTACTTCACAGTTACTTTTCTTACAATATAATAAATTTGAGTTCTTTATTAGGTGGGTACAGTAATAATGTTAAATTGGTAAATAGTATTCGATTGTTGACATTAATGTATTAAGTATGAATGGGGGTCAAAAAAAATTGTGTAATGAAAAAAGTGCAATGTTTTGTGGTGCTCTTCTCGTAGTGGGATAAACTTGAAGTTTGAACCATATAGGTTAGGTTCAGTTAGATTAGGGAAATATAGGGAATATTGGTGGGTATCGCATGCAAAGTATGAATTTAGGAGATGACATTCATAACCCTTCTTATTTTTTAGTTTTGGACATTTACATTTTATTTATCACGATTATTAACTAATTCTTAAAGAATTTCAACTGCTAAATGCATACTTTACATGCGATACCTACCAATATAGGGAACTTATGGTTCAAATGTCAAGTTATAAAAGTTAGTTATAAGAAAAAATTATTTAGCTCTTGTAAATTAAACCTATATAAATTATTTCAATAAAAAGTATTAATGCATATTTTACTAAACTTTAGAGGACCATAGTTAATAAACTAACGAACCAAAATTGATAATTTTACCATTAAAATTTTAAGAAAATAAAGGTTTACCAGAATCCAATAAAAAATTTAGTAGTTACCATAAGAAAAATAAAGTTGATTTTGCTCTTAGTACACCTGCGTGTTAAAACATTTTGAAATCGTTTTAAAAAAATGTCCTGGTAAAAATAAAGAAACACGTATTTTTTCGTTTTAACGAAATTCTATTTCATCGATCCATAATCGTTAAAAAACCACGCGTTCAATGACATAATATATAATATGTATATTATTTGTTTTTATAGAAAAATATGACAGTAAGTATTATTTTATAAGTTTTATAATTTGTCTTATTGGAGGTAACATGGGTAAAAAAATGTATAGAATGGTACCAACAATTCAAATTATGAATTTCCTTATACGAGTTGATAGTTATAAACAAAGTTATCTTCGGTTGCTTTTATTACAAAATTGTACCAAAATCTTGAGAAAGTTTCGTACAAAAAAGTGGGCGTGAGTGTTCTGGAGTGGCATACCTAAGATAAAGTTAGGTATTCTGTTTCAAATCTAAATATTGTATAAAATACATTTTGTTTACTTTCACAAATTACAATACTAGAATTTTCAATATTGAGTCTTAGATAGTTGAAATTAAAGGACAATTACGTAAAAACGTAATGATTATTTAATATTTATTATGCTAACATATAAATTTATCATATGATAGTTTATTGATCTCAATCCCAAAATAATCATAATCATATTATATATTTGTAGTTGTATATTGTAAATGATTATAATAATATGTTGACAACTAAATATTACCTATTGTAATGCAACGTTGTGCACCACTGCACAATCTCACCGGCACCCCGCACCGACACCTTCGTCGTCCTGCCAGGTGTTATATTTTCGCCACGCGGTGTGTGGCTGATGAACTCAGAACAATCTGAGTTCCCCACCTCACCCTATCATATGGCTTCTAGTGACGATACGAACGCGCGATCTGTTTTTGGAATAAATATACAATTAATTAGTTAGTTATAAAATGTACGTCGGCTGAGGAGTGTGTCAACCTGTGTTAACATTGTGTTCATCCTTGCGTTAAGGGTGTTATTTTTGTATGCGAATATTATATATATATATATATACCGTTTACCATGGAGTAGTACGCCAGGTAATCCCTCCCGCGGTGGGTTTCGCCGACGGGCAAGATGTGTGATAAACGCCGCAGAGCCGTGTGTGTACCTCCATCGGGTAATGTACTATGTATTATATTAATTGTACGCCTTGGTCAGCATTATGTTTTACTTATACGTCTTATATTATTATAACTGGCGAATAATACGCCACACCCATTCTGTTTTTTTTTGGTTGTGATTGTCCGTTGGATCCACAGGACCACGGCCCTTCTGTGAGGGTCATGTATATATTTAAAATATCAAATACGATATCATTACTGTATACCATATATGGTTAATTACGGAGCGACTTTAGCCCTTGTCAAAATCAAAAATTTTTATATTTTTTGTGTTAATTTTTATTCTAATGGAGTTTAACGCCAGATAGAGCTTTCTCCACGCCCAACAATAAAATTCCCCAGTAACTTAACCTTGTTTGTTTTTATTGAACTCCTTCAACTTTTAAGTAAAATCCTACGACCTCCTTCACCGGTACGATGTTCTACGGGTCATAGGTTAACTATTTTATTTGCCAAGGCGTCAGTAACCATAACGTTACACTATTTCTAACGTTTTATTTGTGATAACAGACACGTAAATGTATTTAATTTATTCTTCATATGTATAATGATTTGTAAGACAATTAATATAAAAACTAACCACGTATTTGTATTTTTTCTTCAGACCAATTAAAAAGTAAATAATATTTGTGTTTTATAATTTATTGCAAAATTCGTATAATAAACTATAACCAACTGGGTTACGCGTTGTTCATAGTATATTCTACCAATCACTGTTATTTTCACATTAATAAATCATACAAAAATAGGATACTTTTTAAATGAAAACTTTCAAACCCGTTGTTCTTTTGTTACCTATAATTTTTACTATATTATTTCCAATAATTGTGACAATAAAATCGTAGCCATTTATTTTGTGTTTCCTTCAAGTAGGTATGTTTTTTTTCAAACCACGTAGACAAATAACCTATACAGACTAACAATGCAGATAGTTCGTCTAACTTATTACTTATTATTATAATTTTTTGTAGCTGAAATTGGTAAGTATCAATATAGATTAAAATTTGACATCAAAGATATAAAATAAGGTGGATTCCTAAAACAAAATATTAAATAACCTTCAAAGGTGCATCACATAAAAGAATAAGCGTAATTTTAAATATGTAGATAGTCAATATTTTTAATTTCCACACATCAGAATTCATATACATTTTCATTATCAGTAAAGAACAACCAAAGGTGTTAATCGCATTTAATACACCTATAAAGTTCATGTATTAATTTTACCTAAAATTGCATTATTAATAATATTGTTATATTTTTTTTTGCAGATACGATAAGTAAGTAAAATTTATGTTTATTGCTATATTTTTACTTTCCTTTCGCCTGGAATGATCAGATGACAGATGAACAATAATAATCCGAAAGACTTTTTTTCAAAAATCTAGATTTTTTACATTTCTTAAATGTGTCTATAATCTATTTTACTCTACATTAATTAGTTAAATATTATTATTTACAGCTACAATAGGTACGTGTTATTTTATATGTTTAGATTCTGACCAGACCTGTTATATAATTGAAAAAATGTTTATGATTTTAAAGAAGTTTATATAAATATAATATTAAAATAATATAATATTAATATAGGGGGACGAGGTGGCCGAGCGGTCGGATTCGGATAACGCGATGGATTCGGCACAGCCGGTCCGAGTTCGATCCTCGACCACCGGGCGGCATTTTTCTCCGTGCAAGTCACGGTGTCCGGAGAACAAGTGCCGCCATCCACCACCCGGGCATGGCAGATACCTACGGGTGCCCAATCAAAAATTCTGCCAAACCCAACACACACGTGTTCCTTCCCCTACCAACATTAACAACCCACAAACAAACCACTACAGCTAATGGCCATAGTTGTCGAAGCTTCAGATCAATAATAAAAAAAAAAATATATATTAATATAATATAATATTTAATCGGCTATAAAAGAAATTATGATTATATGTTTCGAAAATATTCAAATCAGCTACTTTTGTGAAACTATGTACCTATTACGTAAAAATTTTTTTTTTCCTATATAATATCCTATACCTGCTAGAGCTATATTAACACCTCTACAAACGAATGACGTGTTACGTTCACATCTTCATATATTTGCTTTGTAATAATAATAAATGTATAGAAAAATGATTGAAGCAAATACACTTCCATTATTCCAGTTAACTAGATGGTATAGATTACTTCAGAACAATATTATATTTCTATCTTGTTTTAGTAAGTATGGCTATACCTACCATGCGTTCTTGTCTACAAATACCTATTGTAGTTGAACTTGTCCATAATATAATATCCTTCTGAAATTTTCAAATAAACCACTAATAAATCTTCCTCTTTAATCATAACAATATATTACAAATGTTGTATAACTATACAAATAAATGACTTCCTGGTGTTTTATTTCTAGCTGAAATAAGTAAGTCATTTTTAATAATAATTTTATTTTATACTATAATACATAATATATTTGATGAATCTTACATGTTTATATTGTGCATGAACCCATGATCCCATTTTTAATTAAGATTAATTTTTTTTGAAAGTTGTGAAGTTATTTTGAAAGTTGCACCTATACTACAAATTCGTAAATAATAAAGTATTATAAATAATTAATAAATCATGTACCTAAATATAAAGTATCAAAGTACTGTACATATGATGATCAAATTTAGATTGTTTTTTTAATTCTACCAAAAAGTCTTATTTTTCAAAGTTGGTTTTTTACTGGACATAGGTACTGTAAATGTATGAAAAACTTTTCAAATGAACCACTAAATCTTCCTCTTTAATCATAACAATATATTACAAATGTTTTATAACTATACTAATAAATGACTTCTGGGTGTTTAATTTCTAGCTGAAATAAGCAAGTCATTTTTTATAATAATTTAATTTTTTACTATAATACATAATATGTATATTAGATGAATTTTAAGTGTTTATATTGTGCATGAATCCATGACCTTATAGTAGAAATAAATTATGAGTATTTTATAATATTAATTACTAACTTTTATATTATTCCAGATTTACAAAGTACGTAATCACTTATACTTTGTGAAATACAATATTCTTATAGTTTGTTTTCCTATAAGTTTTCAAATCAGGAATGTATGGATTTTCTTTCTAAATTTTTTCTATCCATCAACTGTAATGTAAACTATAACTTTCCAATCTGTTGCACTCATAATAAAATGTTATTAAAATATTCATACATCGAGCTAAATATAATACCAAGTTATAATTGCCTAAATGTATTATTATTTTTAACTACTGCAGAAGCTTATCAATAACCTTATATTAAAATTAAATAATACATCAACTTTCACAAAAACGCTTGACTCCCATCGGTATAGATCGTTCAGATATTCTTTGTAATGATATATTTTGTAGAAGGACTATGATTAGGTCATCCCTATAATATATAGATTGTTAGTCATATTGGTAAGGTATAATATTATTTATTAAATATCATGTTTTTATTTTATTTTATTTTTAGAAAAAATAGGTACGTGCCATATTGTATTTATTTATTATTTTAATTTGTTTAATTTTGTAATTCAGTTTTTGACTAGTGTTTCATAATTCATGTAATGATGATGATGATCAAATTATTAAAAGTTTACTTACTCGATAAGTACCAATCTAGCTATGAATCCGTTTAGTTGACAAGCCATCACCCATGATTCTATATTATAATTATCTCTTATATTATATTAACAATATTTAGACATAAACTAGGTACTCTTAATAGTCGTGAGTCGTGATCTTTTACAATATACAAAATATGATCTGAGTAATAAAGAAAAGAGTCTAGAGCACATTCACATCACTTAGCCAAATACACACACATATATAACTTTTCAAATAAAACAATAAATCTTCCTTTTTAATCATAACAACATATTACAAATGTTGTATAACTATACAAATAAATGACTTCCTGGTGTTTTATTTCTAGCTGAAATAAGTAAGTCATATTTAATAATAATTTTATTTTATACTATAATACATAATATATTAGATGAATCATACGTGTTTATATTGTGCATGAATCCATGATCTTATAGTAGAAATAAATTATGAGTATTTTATAATATTAATTACTAACTTTTATATTATTTCAGATTCAAAAGGTACGTAATCACTTATACTTTGTGAAATAAAATAGTCTTATTGTTTGTTTTCCTATAAGTTTTCAAATCAGGAATGTATGGATTTTCTTTCTAAATTTTTTCTATCCATCAACTGTAATGTAAACTATAACTTTCCAATCTATTGCACTCATAATAAAATGTTATTATAATATTCATATATCGTGCTAAATATAATACCAAGTTATAACTGCCTAAATTTATTATTTTTTTTAACTACTACAGAAGCGTATCAATAACCTTATATTAAAATTAAATGATACATCAACTTTCACGAAAACGCTTGACTCCCATCGGTATAGATCCTTCAGAAATTCTTTGTAATAATATATTTTGTAGAAGGACTATGATTAGGTCATCCCTATAATATTTAGATTGTTAGTCATATTGGTAAGGTATAATATTATTTATTAAATATCATGTTTACTATTTTATTTTATTTTTAGAAAAAAGAGGTACGTGCATATTGTATTTATATATAACTTATGTACACTTTATAATTATTGAAAATATACTATTATATTTCAATAAAATATTTCAAATTCAGAGCCTTATGTATGACTTTTACTATCATTGTCCAGACTCCAGATATACCAGTATTATATTTTCTATAAAATGTTGACTCTGTATATCCTAAAGGGTACTTTAACTTTAAAAATCAATCATCTTTTATTTTGAAATGTATTTACTATGAACGGTAAATCCATAATAACATATTAATTTCAAATTATTATTATTATTTTTTAGTTTCTGTTGCGCTAAGTATGTATATTTTTAAATTAATTTACACTATAAAATAAAAATTAAACGAAAAATTGATGAAAGTACTTAATAAATTGATTCGTAAAAATAATACAACATACAATCAACAACGGTAATACCCTAATATTTAGAATTATAAATAAAATTACTGTACATATATTCTAATTGGCTCAATTAATAACCTAATATTCAACAATAAGAGTACTTGGTATTGTAAAATTGCTTTATTTGTCCAATTATTTTATGCGAAATCGAGAATAATATTATAATACTTCATAGATCCAATCAATGCAAATAAACATAGCGGAATAATGAATATTAATTACTATACCATAATCTATTTTGTTAAAAGTGACAATTCATGTGTAGAATGAGTGAGCATGTGTCTTGGTTAAAGGAAGTAAATAGTTGTTCTAATTCAGTTATAAATGTAATGATATTAGGTCTTTATTAGACCTTTGTTTTTTATTTAGAATTAGACACAACCAAATGTATAAAAAAACGTGTACTTTACATTTAATGGAGTTTAAAGCAGTCACTGACACTATTTAATATACCATGGTGCATCGGGTTAAGAAAGAAAAAAAATTACAATTTCTTTTATAGAAAATATTATATATTATGTATAAACTATTTAGGTATAATTTATTGAATATTTAACATTTTATTTTACAGATGCTATAAGATTACTGAATCTTTTTATTTCAAAAATTCCACGTATGTATAAATAATGTGTATTGATGTCTGTATTAATGTATTGGGCATTTTATATTTTTTATTTATTTTTATATTTTTGTAAAGAATGTTTAGTATTTTAACCAACAGAGTTACTTACTTATATGATAATATAGAATTATAACAATAAGAAACTGTCACAATGTAGTTTGTTTTTACAGTTATGAAAAAAGCAATATCCAATTATTTTGATCAAGATTTGTACAAATAGTTTGTGTTAATGTGTTAGGCATTTTATATTTTTATTTGTTTTATATTTATAAAGTTTTTTGCCTTTGTAAACAGTTAAGTTTAGTGACAGTGTTGCGTTGCTATTCCTTAGTATTTGACCGGGTAACTATGAATATAGAGATGGTGGGTTTGGATGTGAGTAGGTGACAGAACAAATATAAACAATAGTAATAGGTGAATAATTATGTATGAGGTAACAAGTACGGTATTTAAGGCTAGCGAATACGTACCCATGACCAACATCAACAAAATAAATGATAATAACAACTATTGATAATAATCAGCAACAGCGATAGTAATAATAATAATAAATAAATAAGAATCAGTGACAGTGATAGTAATGATACTAAATTTATTTATTAAGATATAAAAGTTACTCAACGACGTATAGAAACTTGTTTCCAGAGTGATTCTCACAGTATATCCCATAAAATCAGTTGTTCACTATAGGAAGAAGTACAGCTAGCACTTTCCGTATACATAGTCATATATTTATTTATCGAAAAAAAAAATGTATCATAAAAATATACATTGTTTAACTACATTAATTTCCGCTTGGGTGCTAGCTGCGCTTCTCGCAGGCCTTATTTGAGGATAAACACTAGGCATAAAAAATAATGCTCCGTTGAGTAACCTGTATATCTTAAATCGTTGCTACAACAGCTGCTAAGATGGTCGTGAAGGTGGAGTAGTGATGGTGGCCATGAATGACGGTGAAGGACCAGATTACCTGTTGCATTAAATTGCCAAATAAAAGTTTCATTTTTGGAATCGTCGTACTTGTTCCCCATACATGGAAACAACAATAATAAAAAATGGATAATGTAGATTATTATTATTATAGCTTACAAAATGATATCGTTTATTCAAAGTCTGGCGCTCTCCGTGTACTTAATTATATATTTATATATCGAAATAGTTAGTTTAATTACATTAATTTCCGCTTGGGCGATAGCTGCGCTTCTCGCAGGCCGTATTCGAGAACAAACACTGGAAATCAAAAATAATGCTCCGTTGAGTAACCTAAATGTCTCAAATCATTTTGGATCACAAACTGAAGAAGCGGATTATTAGATTATTATGGACGCTAAACTCGGCGGCGAAAACGCGAATCTCAATAAACGGTTAAAGCGAGTGGCAATTCGATGATAATCGGCACGACGTCGACGACGCTGACATTGGCGAAACGCAACACGGTGGTCTATACCCTGTGAAAACATACAATAATACTGTATGGACTAGTTATGCGCCACGAAGTGTTTGCAAATGTAGCAAACACCAGGACGCAAAACGGCGCACGGTCTACTCGCTTGCTGGAAATTCACTATGCTAAACCGGTTTAAATTTGCCCTTAAAATGTAAATTGGTTTGGTTTTAAGAAGTACGCTGAACTAAACCAATTTAAAATAAGACGCACTTTTTCATAGACCACCATAACAAGCTTGTTTAAAAAAAAACGGTTCCGCTTCATTCCCTCCTAATTTTTAATATTTCCTCTAATTATATTCTATTATTACAGTTGACCGGTAATTTTATTAACTATGTGATAAGAAAATACATTTTAAAAAGGGGGCAAACCGATCTGAACGATAGAATTTCTGAATAAATCATATTAAAATAGTTTCCACACCGATTAACATGGATCATTTGATTTCGTCATTTAAGTGAACCGGTTTACTCTATTGAATTTCTAGCCGGGAGTACTGGACAAAGACAGTAAAGTTGATTGTCACCGCTTGCAACTTGGTAGGAGGCCACGGCCGCGTGACACGATAACAATATGGAAAAAGGAAGAATATCTAGAATATTTGACCTACGAACGTCACGTGGACCGGTTATTGACGCCGTAGTAGAAGGGTGGCATGTTTGAACAATATACTGATTACTCAAGATATGCCTAACATATCAGTTCAACATTAACCAGTCAAGAAGCCTTGTATCACCAAAGCAATTGGTGGAAAAATAACCTGTAATTATTAGACTGAATTATTGGCAACGTATCAACTAAAAGTATTGGTATAAAAATTGGTTAAAGAGTTAGAGCAAATGTAGCATTAAAACAACTGTGTTAATATTTGACAGAACTTTCCCTAGCCTCTTCCTGGACCTTCAATATCAATATTTAATATCTATTGACAAATAATATGGTTCATAATTACAACAGATTTTTTTTTTTTTTTTATTCAGCTAACCTGGAAAGTAAGATACAATATTGGGTTTTTTATTTCATTGATCTTTTTAGTTTATTTTTGTTTGAAAGTTTGTTGCTGAATTTATTTATTTAAGCAATATTTTGTAAAAACGGGAAGTCTTACAAAATAATTTTTAGTTTAAAAAAGAACATAATTCCAATAGTTTCATAGTAATAATAATTACAATAAAATTGGTTTGTGTTAATTAAATATTTGTCGGGTTTGTGGTATAAAAATGTATCTTTATAAACGTATAGAAATCGAGTTTTGTACGCGTTTGTTAAAGGGGATTCTTATGAACACAATCAATAAATCTAATACTAATTTATTTATATTGTAACTCTACGTAAAATTAATAAAACAGTTTTCCTAAAGACTACCAAGAAACAAATGCATGAACAAAACCCAGTAAAACTATTCAATAACATAAACACTAGAGATAAAGGAGTTTGACACAATAGAAAGGATAAACTATACGTATCGAAATGCTGTTTTTACTTGCCTCAGCGCGAATTTGAAAACCAACAAACATTGAAAACCAATAGGTATAAAATCAGGTGTGATTCACTGGCGAGATCTTCTGAAACCAAGTGAAATACTTAAGTGTCGCAGTAGACTGATTATTCAACGTGTGGCTGAATATCAGTTCAACATTAACCAGTTAAGAGAGCCTAGAAAATAATACTACTACAACCTGGTTAAAATAACCTGTAATTATTAGACTTAATTGTTGGCAAAGTGTCGACTAAAAGTATTGGTGTAAAGGGTGGTTAAACATACCCTGTAGACCAGTTATAGCATTATAACAATTGTGTTAATACTTGACAGAAGTTATCCTAGTCTCTTCCTGGACCTTCAATATTTAATATTTTTTGACATTTAATATGGTTAATAATTACAACTTAATTTTTTTTTAAAGCTACCAATTCAGATAGCAAACTTGGTAAGAAACATTTATTAAGTTTTTTATTTCATTGATCTTTTTTGTTTGTTTGTATAATTATTGGTGAATTTACATAAGCAATATTTTACGTTTCTTAAATTTGATTTTTAGTGAGTAAGAAATCATAATATAAAGTACAATTTTACATCTGGAACACCCTTTATAGTTTAGACGTTATAAGAATTATATTATATTTTGGATAAATGTGAATTTTCCCGAATGTATAGTTGGTTGGTAAGCCACACTTTATGTGTATACTACTATATTTATTATTCTAATTTTAATTAAAATTAATTTTTTTTTGTAAGTTGTAAAGTTTTTTTGAAAGTTGCACCTATACTACAAACTTGTAAATAATATCATATTATAAATAATTAATAAATCATGTAAATATAAAGTATCAAAATACTGTACATATGATGATCAAATTTTGATTGTTTTTTTATTTCTACCAAAAAGTCTTATTTTTCAAAGTTGGTTTTTTTCTGGACATAGGTACTGTAAATGTATGGAAAACTTTTCAAATAAACCACTAAATCTTCCTCTTTAATCATAACAATATATTACAAATGATGTATAATTATACTAGCAAATGACTACCGGTTGTTTTATTTATAGTGCTAAGTATTTAGAAGTACTAGTATCTAATACTAATTTATTTTACAGAACCAATAAAGAAGGAAGATGTTGTTGAACCATTTTGTGATTTTTTTTCTAAACATAAGTCATACAAAGAATATCTTACCAAACTTTTTGATATTAATAAGACAATTATCGAAAATGACTTACCTACAATCAAGAACTTAGCGTGGGTAGTTTGATACACTTATATTTTAATTTAGTTTAGTTTTTTTTCATTAAAGTTGGTTACTTCGATACCACGTCATTAAGAAATGTAGGTATCAAAGTTGTCCAAAACGGTGCAATACTTTAATAGCATTGTATAAAGATAAATATCTCAGAAGATAACATAAGAAATTTAAAAATTAAAACGTTTAAATATTGAGGATAATTAGCTGGAACTAAGATTTGAATTTGAGAGCTTTATCGTTTATAAATTATAATACAAAAGTTATACATAAAATAAAATTTAAATCGTAATAACACACTAAAACATTATCAATGTAACCCTATATCGTTTAAATATTTTGTTTAATCATTTTAATATAATTGTATTGTACTATTTTACATCATACGATATTATATTAACACTATTGTAATTATAAATACATACATACTTGTATACTACTATTAATTCATACTAAAATGAATACGATGTTTTCGGAAAACAAATAATTTAACACAATATATTATATTTTACTAATATTAGTACCTATCGATTATTAACTTATTATATTTATTTAATTTGTTTAATGGCTTTATGAGCTGTTTAGACTCTAGGCCGTCAAAACTACTTTCTTTCAATGATCTTTATTGCATGCATGCTCCAATCTACTCCATTTTTTTGTAATAATTCCTTGATACTGTATTTCTATCTATCCTTGTCAATCTGATGCATCCAGGGCTTGGAACCTTCATGATTTTTTCGGTTTCCGTTCCTATTCAGTTCTTCAGAAAAATAAAAATTCTTAACACGTTTCGATTCCGGTTCTAAAAACTACAGAATTAAGGTTTCGGTTCTGGTACCGGTAAATACCGGTATTTATAGGTTTTTTTTTTAAAGTAAAAAAAAACAAGTATAAACTTCATATATATATATTATCTAAAATGATAAAATCAAATTATAGTGGCCTTATTGGGATAAAGAACTTAGTAAGTTTACTATAATTTTGTTTTAAAAACACACAAAACGAATTTTAAACATAGGGTTGACTCATGTTGTACGAAGTGGAAGTCCGTGCATTGTATAATTTGATACAATCAAACACTAAAATACTCAATGGTCTCTATAAAAAGTGGTTTTTTAAAAAAATAATATCCTAGAATTTTGTATGATGTGCATGTGGTCAACTCTGTAGTTGTTTATATCACCAATTAGCTTACTTAACAATTGAGAATGGAACTCTGCCTCTATATATTATCTTAAATTATAGGTTCTTGTAAATTAGTTTTGATGTATAGGTAATTGGTTCAAGGTACATAACTTTCTATTGAAAAGGATATTGAAATAAATGGTCATTGATTAATAGATTCCTATTGTTATTCCTATGTATACAGCCCTTAGATCCTTGACTAACTTACTCTGTAGCTGTGGCTTGTGAGTCTGTGACCCTGCGAGTTGTAAAATTCAGCTTGAACTACTGACACTTATGTATATATATATTTAGTAGAAAACTTAGACTCAGGGACACCATAGACTATAGTGTTGAAAAAACACCGTTCACGCTCATAAGTCTCTTGCAAAACTTGAGTGACAGTAGATGTCGCAATATCGTAGGAGGAACCTGACCCTTGTCTTTAAGGAAGTCATATTCAATACGTAATGCTAAATTTTCAGCTTTTAGATCTGCAACTAGACACGAAAGTTGTTTAATGTCGTTTTTAATTCTTTGAATTGAGACACTTGGGCAGAAGATTGCGCTTTATTAGAGGACATATAGTCACCAAAAAAGGAGAGTATCGTAGACATCACATGATCTAAAGAGGTAGGGTTGGTAACTGACGCGTTAGTCTAGATAGTTAAAACTATATACTATGTTAAAACTATATATCATGTTTACGGTTTACCTACAATAATTTGAATTCTTTATCTAACATTTATTTTTCTAAAATTAAATGATTCATGGTTCAAGTAAATGATACAGTATTTTCCATTTAACAATATTGTACATTTATTAATTTGGTATAGATGCAGTTTAGTAAGTTTCCATATCTGATTATTGAATTGATTTATATATAATTAAGTGTACCAGTGACGAAGTGATTTTTCACCCTAACGCTGCTGTACTAGAAGTTATCTCACACTTAGCGATCATCAATGGAACAAACAAATTATAGGTCATTACTCATTATGTTGTCGCCAAAATTTTAAAATTTTCTAAAATGGGTCTTACCGTAAAATAATTAAGAACCTCTGCTCTAGTACATATTATATAGTTTTGCATACCTACTATAATATTTATGAATATTGAATAAATCAATATATTCAAAAATATGCACATTTAACGTATTATATTTTATGTTATAGTACGTCAGGTACTGAACAAGTTAAATCTATATTAAACTTAAAAATCTATCATCTAAAGTTGAACTACAAAGATTAATAGGTATGTTCAATTACCTAAGGGACTTTATACCTAATATGCTCTCAATTATCCGTCCCCTTAGGGAACTCCTAAAAAAAGATGTAATCTGGTCATGGACTCACAGTGTTGTAACGTGTCCGCTTCAGCACTCTCAATTGAATTGGAAGTATAATAAAGATAGGTTCACGTAAAGTATTTTTATTAATAACAACAAACGTTCGTTCTGAACTATAAGTACATACTCTCGTCGTCTCTCGTACTCGAATCCTCGACTTGTCTATGACTTTCCTATTTATGCTAGTGGAATCATCTTGTTATTATGACGTCCGTGCCATCTAAAGATGTGCGCTATTTCTAGTCTTCACCTTTGATCTGTGCACACGCTTTCATATTTTATGGTTGTAGCAAAGTCAACGAATGTCAGTGAATTCAAATACATACTTATATCTATTATTTTACATACTAATAATTAGGATTATTACAACAGGCATACAGAAACTTTATATGAACTAAAAAAATGTGTTTCGAGTCCACCAGTCTTAACTCACTTTAAGCCCGTTAAGAAAATCATAATCCAATCAATTATAGGCTGCTGTCTTCTTCAAGAAAAGAAGCCCATTTCATGTCGTATGACTGAAGCAAAAACAGCTTATACACAAATCGAAAAAGAATTTTTATGTCTCATATTTCCCTAAAGAAAATTTCACTACTACATACTTGGTTGAAAAATAAATGCTCAACCGATCACAAACTTTTGATTGTCATCATGGAAAAAGATATCAATAAAATTATTTCTAATAGTCTTCAAAAATAACTTTCAAAATGCTCGATAAAGATATTAATTTAGATTACCTACCCGAGAAAAAAAATGATCATTTGTGATATCTTATCTAGAGACTTCTGTCAAGAAAGTTACCCTAATGAATTCAAAACACTCGACACCTTCCATTGTGTTAGTAGGTTTGATAATTACACATTTTGCGATATAAAGAAACAATCTGAATTATACTAAGTCTTAGGCAAACTAATTTTATATCAATGATTGTCCAAATAAGCCAATCTCGGATAACTTTGTTAAATTATACTATAATATAAAAAATTATAAAGTGGTAAATTAGGGTATTCTATACTTGGGCAATAAATTCATTATTCCTTACAAATTAAGACCCCTTATCCTCAAGCTTTTACATGAAAGCCAATTGGGCATTAAAAAACAAAAACGATAAACAAACAAATAATATTTTGGCCAGGAACGTTAAATGAAATTGAAGAATTCACTAGCGATTTACAAATTCTATAAATTTAGCAATTATAATAAAATAATTCCGCAATACGTTATGAGATTCCATCCTATCCGTATGAAAAAGTAGGTGCAGATATACTAACTTTTGCAGGTTCAGGTTACCTAGTTATACCTATAGTTGATTATTTTCTAAATGGTTTGAAGTATAAAACGGCCAGAGAAGTTATTAAAAAATGTAAACAAACTTTTAGTATTTATGGGGATCTCTAATCTAGTCCTTGCTGATAACATGCCTTTTATTTCTTTCTTTCAAATTTACATCTTTTTCTAAAGATTGGAATCTCACTCTGGTCACTTCAAGCCTACATTATTCCCAGAGTAATGGCCTTGTTGATAGATCAGTACAGACATATAAAAAATGCTAAAAAAATCTCTAGAACCAGGACTTGATAACAATGCTGTTAGAGTGTAGATGTACACTGGTACATAGTTAATTTACATGTATCTCCTTCAGAATTACTCTACAGTAGGCTTTTGAGAACAAAAATACCATTACTCATTAGCATTATCTATACAGAAACCTTAATTTCAAAACCTGCATGTCCATGATACGCTGAAACAACAAAAATATGAGTATAACATGTATGATAGTATGACATACAATATAATAAACGTGTACAACCATTTTATAATTTTGGGTTTGAAAATAAAAGGTAACCGCTTTGATGTTAATACTTAGATAATTATCATGTTGACAGATAACCAATAAGCGCTCTTACAGCATTAATAAAATATAAGCGTTTATCGGTTTTCGGTAATAAAATTTTTCGGTTTTTTACTGGTTTTCTTAACAAAACAATAATAATAACAATAGACATTTTAATCAGGGACTGGAACCTTTATAATTTTATCAGTTTGAGTCTCGGTTCTCAAAAACCCAAAATTTCGATTTCGATTCTCGTTTCGGTTTTTAAAAATATCAAATTTCGGTTTTGGTTTCGGTTAATACTTTATGATTTTACTTTTTTTATATTTTATTCTAATCAATATAAAACTATATAAAAAAATTAACATATTTATAACTTCTATTTAATGACAGGTATTTGTAATCAAGTGTAACTATTTCAGAATTTATGTAATATTATAAAAAATGAATTATTAAAAATAATAAATTAAAATAAATAAATAAATTTTAATATATAAAATAAATAAAAAATTGTAAAAAAAAAAACTAAGAATGAATTTTTGATACACATGGGTGACCCATTTTTCAGTTAGATATAATAATTTATAACTTAAATATAAAAATATTAATTTAAACAATAAATAACGCCGTAACGAAGACTGAAGAACAGTTCAGTAGTAGGCACAGTCTAAGTGTCGTACAAAGCATAGTATATAGTCTATACTATAGATTCTATACTATATAGATTATAGAGCATAGACATTTTAATAAATGGACTGCGCTTTCCTCACCCCCATCTATCTGAATCTGAAATGTAAATTGTGTGAGTGAGATAGAAACTATTGGGGACAATCATGAAAGAAATAATAATTATATTTCATTCATGCCATGAAATTATTGTAATTTATAGATTATAAAACTGATAAGTAGTGATAACCATCATTGATATTTGATAATGTCATAAATAATATCATGGAATAATTTGAGTATTCAATTATTTCCTCCATGCTTGCCCCCAACTGTTTTTTTCTCTCTCATCAATGTCGGTTTCATGATTTCTCTCTCTAAGCGCAGTCCATTTATTTATATGTCTATGATATAGAGTAAAGAGTTAACGATACCCGCATTAGGTTTAGGTATTTAATATTATCAATGCAGACATATTTAGGGCAACAACTAACAATTATAATTTATAATTTATATGACAATTTATTTACTCTGAATTCTGAAATACTTATAAACGTCCAAATTCCTATTATTTTCAGAAATTCTACATCAGCTATTGCGAATTGCGATTTTCGATTCAATAATAATATTGATATCGACTACATGGAAATTAGAATTTGGATTTTTGGTATTTCTTTTATGAAAATTGTGTTGTACACATAATAATATTCTTATTTCTTAGCATTGGTAAACTTTTACAGGTCTACGATTTTATAATTATTTATCTATTGAATTTTGTAACCAACAAAAACCCAAAAAATCGTAAAAACCTCTACATCCAAATATAGGTTTCGGTTTCGGTTCCTAAAAAAATGTATGGTTCTGGTCCGGTTTCAGTCCCAAGATTTTCAAAAGGTTTCGGTCCAAAACCAGTCAATTTCAGTACGGTTCCAGTCCCTGATTTTAATATTTGTTATAATAGGCCAACGAAGCAAATGAACTGAGGCAGCATTTTGTAAAATAATATTTAAGCACGTAAGCACCGCGGTAGCAGGACAGTGCGGGTCATCGAGCGAGGCCTGTATGTTTGTAAGCGATCTATAGAGACTTATATTTTGTGTGTTTGTTTATGTATAATAAAGTTATTCAATAGTGTGAATTGTCATATTCTATTGTTCATAATAAGTTGTTGATTCAGCAACCACTTATATATGAAACACTATATAATTATTTGTCATTCGTTGTAAACTCTGTATATACTATATAGGTCAATTTTTTGTATTTTATATTTTATTTATCACCTGAATAAATAATAAGTAGGAAAATTGCACTACAATCTACAGCTCTAGAGTCTATAATTAAACTTACCGGCTACCGTATTAATAATAAGTAATAACAATGTAAATATAATATAAAATATCCACACTGACAAACCGTCACCGTTGAGAATCGTTTTTCGAGCGGCATCCACTTACCCACCTTTTTTTGATTATCAACGCTTGAAAATGTATTACAAAGTTTCTCTTGAGTTGCTCATAGCTCAGTTGAACAATATAGACGGTAAAGATATAGTCACATTTTTTTAAAATTTATTATAGCGTTTATAAACGTATAGTTAACGTTAATACGAAATTCAAAAATTGGTTTATTTTAGAAATTCATAAAACTTTTAATTTGAAGTTAAAACAAACAAGTTATGAAAGTCCATTCTGCGTTGCGTATTAAATTCCCGGTTATTAAACATATTTTAATATACCACAATAAACCATAATTCCATGAACAATTTAAAAATAATTTGCTAACCTTTATGGCCCCATTGTTTTTTTAATATTGGCTATAGTATGAATCTATATTAAATGCTAAAATTGAATGTAAATTGTTTTTTTAATACTGGCTAGTATAAAATATATAAATGTTAAAAAATCTTAACTCAAACAATCGTGACTATGTAACTGAAACGTTAAATCATTAATTTTAAATATTGTATATTTGTTCATGTACTCCATAGGTATTTGTGTATAATATAATTAATATACAAACTAAATTTAGATGGCTACTCAATTAACAGGTATATCGCCTTCCGTTTTTTCTTCAGCATGACAAATATTTTAAAATTGTGACGTATCACGTATATTAAGCATACAATTATATTGGTATACGTAGGTATAATATTATGATAATTATGTATTTCAACATATTTCTAACTTGTATTTTTTATTTAACTATATAACTAACTAGGCTACTAGCAAATTCATTTCAAAATTTTTAGTGGTATTTTGAAGTCGATTGAACAAAGTGGAAAAATTGAAAACACTTGTTCCAAGGTGTCTATAGAGTATCTTTGTTATTGTTTAATTGTTCATACTTATTATTTACTCAAGTGATATGAAAAATAATACATATGGTGTTCACTAACAAATAGTGAATAATTTTATTCTCTTGTTAATAATATAACAATATTATATTATATAATAATTCCTTGTTACCCACTAAATAAACAACGTATTGTGAACATTATTTATTTTGTACCCAAGGAGTGTAGATTAGAAGTATATTATATTGCTTATAAAAGAAATCGAGAAGTAGTATTCTATTTCATTTGTAACTTTCACATTATATTTTATTATTTTCTCATATTAAAATATTAAATCAAAATGATTTTTTTTAAGCAATATTTAATAACGCTTACATTTATAGTAATTTCAGTTTGGGTTAGGCCGGCGGCTACTGAACCAGATTTAGAAAAATTAAAAAGTAAGGATTAATGTATTGATTTACAATGATTATAATATTATGTGAGTTAAAATTTTTATTTTACGAAATTTAACAGCAGTAAGTTTTGTAATACTATAATTAATTTAAATAAGATTACTAATTATTATTATTTTATGATAGTCTAGACACAAACAGAACATACACTTTTTCTTACTATTCACTTTAACATAATATGATATGGTTAGTAAAAATGTTATGCTTAGAGTTGTTTTAAAAAGTATACATTTCTCTGTCATTACATTCTAGTATATCCGGTCAAGTGTACAAGTGTACTAATTTTTGATTGATACAATTTGTTTGTGTTATTTTGTTTAGTCAAGGAACTATCAATTTATATTATAAACAATAATTTAAATCAATCGGTTTTCTACGCTGGTTTAGAAATTAATTATTATAGTTAGTTGTTTAGAAATTCTCTCAAATTGAATGATTTATACAAAATAATTTCAGTTCAGTGTTGTCATTCGTTGGGTAAAGACGTGCGCGTGTTTATTACTAATAGACAAATATTGTTTATACTAACGTGTTGTAATATAACGGTGTGCCCTAAGTGACAAATATCAATCTCGCGTTACGAAGAATGCAGTGTTCAATGTGTTACATTTTATACTGTGTAAAGAAATAGCTTTACGTACTAATATATAATATATGTAGGTAATTGATTCACGTATTAGTGTATAAGTATTACTCTACTCGCAGAGGCAGTTCTCCTTGAGTTGTTATGGTCTCCTAGACGTAACCTCATAGTTAGAAGCCACATTCAATTTTTGGCAAACTAATCAAGAAGAACGGACAACAACAAATTACCATTACGGGGTGGCAGTTTCACTAAATTGCGAGAATAACAACTTTGTGAACAGCTACATCCACCTCAAGGACACCCTGTCCACGCGCCAATACTATCAAAGGAACCGACATAGTATTTATGAGGGCTGAGAGCACAGCATAAGCAGATTTACCTGGGCCAGCAACACAGAAGCGCCTTCACGCCACTAGCCATATACAGGACGACTACTACTACCACGACGATATTATACATTTTATTCTGTTATAATAAAAATATTGCGTTTACTATTCTAATTTGACTACCATTTATTTTCAAAATCATCTACATAGTGAATCCCTGAAGGGGCAGCACGTAACAACTGTAACACATATGAAATGTTCAAAACTGGACAAAGATAGTCTTGAATATCTTAAAACCACGGTTATCTACCCAGGTTGGGAATCGGCGTATAATTCTCTATAGCGAGTTTTGACCAGCGTGGCGTGCATGCGAACTAACAGCGCTGCCTGTCACGGGACCATTGGTTAACGAATTAGTGATTACAAACACTTGTTTATATAATGGTTTTTACGTATTTTTTCGAATTAGTAACATTGTTTTCATGTATTAATTACTATTAAATATTGTTGAGCCTTTATACAATTGTATATTAGTGTATGGGTAGTTATTTTATTTAATTTTAAAAGCTAAGTCATTTCATTATTAAGTAAACATAAAAAATTAGCTATTTAGTATTTTAATCAGTAAGCAAAAGGGATACTTTATGCCCCCTAGTGCCCAGGAATTTAAAATAGGGGGAGAACATTTTTTTTTTAATAAATGAAAAAAGCGGGTAAGTAGAAATCGCTCTGCTGTATAGTATGCTACAAGTGGGTGACTGGAAATTTGAATTCAATTATATATATCATTTGTGCAAAAAACGGTTCTGAGCAGAGATGGTTTGACAGCCTAGGATATTTGATATTATACTTATATTATATTGTTTTTATTAATATAATAATATATATATACATTTTTAACTACAAAATAGAAAATATTGCAAGATAGTTAGATAAAATTTTTTATGAATTTCTAACTTAGAATAATTTGCACATTTTCATGATTTTTACGTAATTTGTCAAAATTCGAACTAAATGCTTAAAAAAAAAAAAATTGTGACTGAATTTTTAATATTTTTCCACTGCTATTGTAAAAATATATTAGGAGCCTTGTATTAAATTTCAAGCTTGTTGACTCAACGATTAAAATTAATAATTTAGAAAAATTAATGACTCTTAACAGCTGTAATAACTAATAAGTGGTTTTTTGTAGGTCGGTAAAAAAAAGACAACGGGTGTGGGGGGGGGGGGAGTATACCCCTATCCTCCTCCCCCCTGAGCACGCCACTGTGACAATTCCTGATTTTTATACTTATTAATTAAGAGGGTGTTAGCACACTGTTTGTTTTCTCAGTCTGGCTTATGCGCAACATATAGACAAAACACATTTACGCAAAATCGTTTTTTTTTTCGAATAATTTTCGAGTAAATTAACCTATTACAAAAACGATAGAGAATAATATTTTTGAAGGTATGATACATCGATTTGTCTAGTTTTACTTTAAGATTACTCAAAATCATAAAAAACGATTTTAGGTAAAAGCGTTTTAGCTATGTTGCTCGTGGGTCTAAAAGAAAATAAATATTGCGCTGACATCCTCTTAATATATTATACAAATACGTAAAGACAATTACACTTACATTTGTTGTCTCTGTATAATTGAGAGATATTGAAGGAGAAGAAAATGTATTAAGTTTATTATAAGACAGTGTATAAATAATAGGAAAATTAAATTTTAGAAACAGTGTGATGAAATTATAATATTATAATTTAATTTATGTATTTTATTTCTGGGAACTAATTATCATTGATTTGTAGATTAATTAAATTATTAAAATAAAGGTACTGACATTTTCTAATTAAGTAATTTAATGTACCTATTTCGTTTGTATTTTGATCAGCAATCTTTATTTAGCCACTATAGAAAAGAAAATCAAAATCAATTAATAGTAAATTAAATACTATAATATTGTAATTTGTAATGTTCTTTATACCTCACCACCGCCGTTATAAATAACTGCATGAAACAAAATTTATAGTGGGCGATTGTCCCACTAACTCTTTCACAATTTTATTACGCCATAACCTTGTTTACAATTAATATTTAAATTTTTACATGACGAAAAAATTTTACATTTTGCAAATTCCCGTCCATACCAATATAATATAATTATTATTATTGTTATGAATTGGTATATTTAAACATAGAAAAGAAGAAAGGATGTAATAGTTAAAATCAGAGTACTTTGTTAGGACTTCAAAATCCTGACACTGGTAGGAATACATTACATTTGCCAATACAACGTATACGGTTAGGTGTACCAGCAGAATTAAGTTTAAACATCGTTAAGGAAGATATTTCTTTTGATAGTAGTACTCAGTTCTACAGTTTTGTGCCAAATGTGGATCAATCAAGTACAGAATTAGTAGATATGAGTGTAATTTTCTTTGGAGTCAGCATTTAGAATTTTACCAAAGTTTGACAAACAAGACTCTGAAGGCTTACATAATTTTATAAAGTCGTCAAAATTTGCTTTTTCGTGTATTAGTGAAGACATAAAGCTCAAGATTTTATGAGCAATAATAGCAAATTTAACAGCAAAAGCAGCTCGGGTTGTTCGATTTAAAAAGATAGATACGTGGGAAGAATTGAAAACAACTTTGAAAAATTGTTTTGAACCACAACATACTTCCACACATTTGTTGTTGGAATTAATCACAACTCGTCAGAAATATGATGAGGAAATTAGTATGTCTTACAATCGGTTAGAAAAACTATTTCATTTAACGTTAAATGTTAAAACCAAAGATAAAGGTACAACAGTGGCAGAAGTCATAAAGGGGATTTTAAAAACGCAAACATTGAGTATTTTTATTCAGGGACTAAGACAACCTATAAAAATGTTAGTAAAGACAAGTCATCCACGTACGATTGAGGAAGCATTTGCGGTGGCTCAGCAGGAGGAGACGTCATACAAATCAGATAAGAAAACGCAATCAAAAATGCCGAAACAAGAAACAACGAGAATTACGTGTTTTAACTGTGGTAAAGTAGGTCACATGGCCAAGGTATGTAGGTCAAGATCAAATCATCAATTTATAAAACAGTCTCAACAGAATCAAAAGAACTGGGTTACAAAAACTGGCCAGAATCAAAACCAAACAATGCGTCAGCAAATATTCATCGGCAAACGGGAGAAAGTAGCAGTGGATATGATAACAAAACAATTGTTTGTAAGTATTGTAAGAAACTAGGTCATGAAATTGGCGTGTGCAGAAAATTAAAATATTACAATGAAAAATAGCTCGTTAGGCGAATTCAAGTTCAATGACAGAACCATCAACTTCGGGAAACGAGACAGGATCGAATCAGAACGGCGAACGATCGGTTCAGGAAATCAAAGCAACAGCCGTAATATATCTAGAACATTTAAATTAAAAGCTCAACTTTTTAAAGATCACGTTATATGTCAAGCTACGGAATTTATTAATCAGAAATCAAAATTTTTACTTGACACAGGTAGTGAAGTAAATATAATAAAGTTATTATCATTAAAAGACGACGTAAAAGTTAACGAAAGAATTTTATATCGATTAAAAGAGATTAATGAATATTTTGTGAACACAATTGGGTCAGTAAATATAACAGTAAATTTTGGGGAAGAAAAAAGACAAGTAAGGTTTCAAGTGGTTAGTAATAATTTCCCAATACCTCATGATGGAATTTTAGACAAAGAGTTTTTAGAAGATAATAAGATAGCAATTGATTATGCAAAAAATGAGATAACGTCGACACTTACTGAAGACAATTTTACAGTAGTAAATCAAGACAGTCCGTATATAGAAAATTTGGACAGTACAGAAGAACCACCGAGATCGGAAATGATAATTTCAGTAAAAATTACAGACAATCAAATCAAGGAAAAGGATACAGTGATTATTTATTCACAGATAATCGAGTTCAATGTGGTAATGTAGTAACTACAGTAAGGAATCGACAAGTGTTAACGAAAGTTGTCAATCAAAATGAGAATTCTATTGAGTTACAGCCAGTAGATTTGGGTAATTTATTATACGAGCAATTTGAAGAGGCAAAAATACAAGTGTGTACTGAATTTACAGTAGGTCCGGATAATGAAAATCGGGTACAATTACTGAAGGAGTCGTTAAAATTGCAGCATCTAAATAAGGAGGAATACCAATCATTAAAAATATATTTATTGAATTTTCCGATGTTTTTTTATTGGAAGGTGACAGGTTAGATGGTACATCAGCAATACAGCATCGAATTAGAACAACACCCGATATTCAACCAATTTATATTAAACCATATAGGTTACCACAAAATCACAAAAAAAAAATATCAACGCAGGTAGATCAAATGGAAAAAGATGGAACCATAACAAAGAGTACTTCACCTTAGAACGCCCCGTTAATAGTAATATCACAGAATATATGAAATCAGAATGGTCACATCTCAAAAAATTACATTATTCTTATGGGAAGCTGATAAGAAGGTCCGCCATATTGAATGCATACGTCAGTGTTGTCCAAAAAAAAAATCTTAAATTTACCTCTTACTATACAATAGTTCAGCTATAAGTTTTATTTTTATTTATTCATATTTGTAATTATGAATACTGTTATTAAAATCGTGCAATTTAGAATAAAAAGTGCAAAACGTGCAATTTCGTGCAAAATAAAACTACGTTTAAATTAATCTACTTCTCATGATTCGGATTTATAATTTGTTTTTATATGTTTTAAAGCAAAGGAAAAAAAGTTGCAATTGCACGAGAATCCGGTCTCTAGTTATTATGTTGTAAGACGGGCTGAATAGAAACACTTTTAACTCAGCAATATCATAAATTTAACGGTTCCATTATGGGTTTTGTTCTAAAAAGCTGATCAATGCATCAAAATACTGATCTGTTTTAGAATGTATGATTCAAATTTCAAGATATTTGTATTTATATTTAACAGATTATTTAATATTCTTCTTTTCTTTTTAAATACCATATTTGGTAATTTGGTAACGTTATTGAGATTTGAATTAACTCATAAATATCCAACAAGATGTTAAAATGTATTACACATAAATATATAATACTCAAAATAAATTCAATAGTTTATGTGGTAAAATACTGTTTTTTTCTGTACTATATTTTATATAATTATAATATTGGTATAAACCAAATGTAACACAACCATAAATCAATAATAGATTTTAATGAATTAAAAAAATATACACTAATTTGATATAATTAAAGAATATAGGTGACACACTTCTAGGATACAAATAGAACATAATTCATCATTGAGTAATAATTTATTTTATAAACAAGTAATAAAAAGAGTTACTTAGTAGTAATAATAATAATAATAATAATAATAATAGATTATTTTTATTTCAAAATTGAATACAATTAAGAAAATCAGATATTTAAAAAATGCAATTGTTTGTCTTCTTAATATCTTCTTTAAAATCTATAAAAATACTTTTTACAATTTTTTATCATTCTAAGTATTTTTCTATTTTACAAGTCAACATACATTTTTAATATCATATTGTGAAAAATAATATTTTACATGACTTTTTATATTCCAATAATACCGAGCGATCCATAAATTGTGTTAACACTGATTATTTGAAAAAGTTTAAACTTACCTTAAATTAACCTTATATAATTTGATGTAATTTTATAACATTTCTGAACAAAATATTATTTTTATGTACCTGCTATTAACGTTATAATTTGTAAACTTTTTACATTTTTAATTGAGACCATACATTTTTATAATCATATTCTCTGAGTATTTCATTTTTTTTTAAATCAAGTTTCTGTTAAGAAGTTATAAGTATTTTCAGATGAGATGAGCAGAATATAGATCAATTTGATAAGTTTATGATCGCCAATAACTACTTGATAGAAATTTGATTAAAAAAAAAATGAAATACTCAGATGGCTTTTACAATTGATCAAACAACATTTTGAATACTGTTCAATAAACGGGCCATTATTAACAATAAACTCCATCGTGAATAAATTAACAAAATTACACAGTAATGCAAGTGAACAATTCAGTAAACTTCAAAATTACAGTCAAAAATTTTTAAAACCATATAATAAGGTACAAAAAGCCCCGACATCCAAACAACAATAACGGCGGTAAAATGTAAAATGTTTGGTTAGGAGATTGGAAAGTAAATTGTAAACATCGTTACAACAGTGTCATCGTAAGCAACATAAAATTGAAAAACATTAATATTCAGTTTGTGGTCAATCTGGTGCTTGCATTCAATATGGCGGACTGTTTTTCAGGCGGCAGAAGTGTCAATTCTGATTTCATATATTCTGTGGTAATATCAAAGAAGGTGGATTGTTCAGGGAAACAAAAATGTTGTATCTGTGTGCTTCCGATTCCTAATATAAATGATATTTTAGATCAACTAGGAAATTCTAAATACTATACGACCTTGGACTTAGCGAGCGGATACTACCAGGTGTCGGTACATGCAGATGACAGAGCTAAGACATCATTTTAAACAGATAAAGGACATTATGAGTTTCTTAAAATGCCTTTTGGATTAAAAGGAGCACCGAGTACTTTCCAAAGGTTAATGAACAGAGTGTCATTAGAAATAAATGGAGTAAAAGCGTTTGTATATATAGATGATGTAATTGTATATGCTCATGATTTAAAAGATCATAGTGAAAAGCTAAAGGAAATTCTAAAGGTTTAGAGATTATAATTTGAAAGTACAACCTATGAAATGTGAATTTTTGCAGCACGAAGTTATATACTTAGGTCATATTATCACAGAACAAGGATTGAAACCAGATCCATCAAAAATTTTAAATGTAAAAAATTTTCGAGAACCAAAGAACCAAAAACAATTAAAAAGTTTTTTAGGACTATCAGGATATTACCGTAGATTTATAAAAAATTATGGTAAAATCACAAAACCATTAACTACATTATTAAAAAACGATAAACTATATTATTGGACAAATCTATGTCAACAGGCATTTATAACGTTAAAAGACGCGTTAGTGAGTGAACCTATTCTGAGTTATCCAAATTTCGATAAACCATTTAATGTAACATGCGATGCGAGTGACTTTGCGATTGGATCAGTTCTTTCGCAAGGTACGATAGGGGAAGATTTACCAATCGTATATTCATCGAGGGTACTGAATAAAGCCGAACAAAATTATGGTACAGCAGAAAAAGAGTTATTAGCTATTGTATGGAGTTTAAAACAATTAAGACCGTATTTACTGGGAAGAAAATTCTAAATATTGACACATCATCAGCGTCTCAGATGATTGGTTAATCACAAGAATCCGGGATCAAGATTGATTCATTGGAGACTAGCAATGGAAGAATACGAGTACGAAATTATTCATAAGTTTCATATGTTTTTGTTATGATTCCTGGTATCCAATGGCAATTTTTATTGAATATCCCTATGTTTTTCCTATTTAATTTCCAGTAAATTATAGCATTTGTATATTCGGAATTTTGGTGTATAAAATATAAGTTTAAATTGAATTGGTCACAGATAAACGCTAGATCGTCATCTTTAAGATAGTAGCCAGATTTGCAATTAGGAATGCCGATCATATTTAATAATTCTACTGTCTTTCTATATATACCATTGTAGCGAGCTGTGACTATTTACCCGATTACCTAATATATAACACCTATCTAGGCAGTAGATCAAAGTGTATACGTAATCGTATATAGTATGCGCCGCGTAACATTAATAGTAATAATAGCGTATGCGCTGCGTGTGTAGTAGTACAACGAATATCGAGCGTGACCATGAACGGCGTGCGTCAATAAATATATATGATTACGTATATAAATAACTCGCATAAAATGTCCGTATAGATCGTGTGTGGGTATGTGGAATAAAACACCAGGAATACAACAACAACACATATATGTTAGACATCCGGTCGTGTGCAAAGCGTGTGACAATCCCACAGTAGGCCTAACCGCAAGATGACCCTGTACGGTTATCCAGAATAAAGAAGGGACAGGGACTGACCCTTCGAGGAGAGCTGATGGACAAGCGTTCATCAGACGAACAACCGACTAACTCAAGAACAGTCACTAGATAACTATAGTCACATCTCCAATATAAATTGGACTTAGAGTATTTTTTATATCAATCACAGTAGAATAAATTAAATAAATCAAATATATTATACCATAAACTCAAGATCTTTATTATTACCATCATCCTTCTTTTCTTTTGACTGCGGCACGTTACACCATGTTGTTTAAGGCATATTCGTAGTGCGTGGGCACCACAGTCACCGTCTCCGGGTACGTTTTCCGTTTTTATGAATGAACCCGCGATTTGTGAGATTTAATTCTTTAATTTATCGTTAATTGTGTTATTGAAATTTTTGCCTAACGTGATATTACTAGTTTGTGAACCATTGTTTTTTAAATATTTATTTTGTTTTTCATCGTCATTGTTTGGTAGTAGGCATATTAAAATTTTTATTTGCGTGTCTTGAAAAATAAACTTAATCATAGTAGAAATAACGTTCCAATCCTTTTTGTCTCGTCCAGAGCAGATTTTGGGTAATGCTAAAGTAGTAATATTATTCTCAATACAAAATTTCCTAGTGTTAGCTAGTGTTCTAAAAATGTTAGTGTACGCTGGTTTATCGTAATATTCATTTTTTGTTATGAGATATAGAACCCATTGTCTTCCGTTTTTCAAATAAGCAATTTCGGTTATTTTTTTTCTTTGGTCTATTAAATTTTAAACGTTGTTAAATTTATTTCTAAATTGTAATGCGATCCCCTTCGACATAGTAAGGCATTGACTTGTGCAATGGCCGATTGCGATATCATTTTGTAATGAAAAAATATTTACCGTCTGTTCACTGTAATCGCATAGGAAGTCGGTTCTATCGTTATTGCTGAGTAGGAATTTTTGAAATTCGTTTGGTGGGTTCAAACTAATTATTGTTACGATGTTTTCTATAGCTTTTTCGTTATCGTCGTTTACTTCATTAGTTATTAGTTTATTTGAATTTTTTGATTTGTACCAATTTTCTACAAAATTATTATAATTATTTTCTTCAATTTTTTTATCTCTGTTAAATTTAGCAGGGCTTGAAACCGATTGAAAAAATTTTGATTTTGGTTTCGATTTTTGATACCGGTTTCTAATTTTTTCGATTTCGGTTTCAATTTTTTAATACCGGTATTATGAAATTTCGGTTTCGGTTTTCGATTTTGGATACCGGTTTCTAAATTTTTCGATTTCGGTTTCAATTTTTCAATACCGCTATTACGAAATTTCGGTTTCAAGTTTTCAATACCGGTATTACGAAATTTCGGTTTCGGTTTCAACTTTCCAATACCGGTATTAGGAAATTTCGGTTTCGGTTTCAATTTTTCAATATCGATATTAGGACATTTTGGTTTTGATTTCGGTTTTGTATGCTGGTTTCTAAATTTTTAAAAACGGATTTAAAGCAGACTTTAAGATATAATTATAAATAGTTTTACTATACTTAAATAGTTAAATACTTAATATGATTTTTTAATTTTTGATAAAAATTAGAGCAATATTTCAATAAGAGTCATTTTGTAATTTTATTCTACAAATTACAAGCTTTAAGGAACCTAGAACAAAATTATTTCAATAGTTAAAAGTATTTTAACTTTAAAGATAGTACCTACATTTATCACTAGACTATCTTTTTCTGATACATTTTATGAATAACAATGAAATAATACTAGATTGTTTTAAAAACAAAATAAATATATACCTATAGTAAAAAAGGATTATAAATTCACAATAATATAGTATTTTCACTAGAAATTTTTTTTTTGAATAGTTAAACACAAATTTATGAACACTGAAAATTATAAAAATTAAAACACAATTTTAACTATTTACAACAGAAAAAAATTATGGTTCCTGTTACAGTGTTACCTATAATAATCAATTATTATAATTAATTATTATTGAAAGTACTATTTTATATTACCACATTGTTTTACACCAAAGCCAATATTTAATAATATTAATATCATGATAAAGAAAATGATTAATATTCAAAATTCACATTCTTTATTAAATTCTTTATTATTATTATTATTATTATTATTATTTAACAATTATTTATTTAAATTTTTTAAATTATTCATTACATCCAATAACCATTATAGCCTCCAAAAGTTCTTCATCTAAAGATGCACGCAAATCTGAAACTATAAATTTCAGTCCCGAAAATCTTCTTTCCACGCTGACCTGAAAATATAATATTTGATGTACTTAATTTAAAATATTCACATCAAATATACTAATAATAATTATGAGTATATAAGTAAACTTGAGTGGCAGGAATTGCTAAGAGAACACAAGCTAACTCATATATTTCAGCATGACTTTCTTTTTGGTTTTCCCAATATTTCATTAATATATCAGTATAAGGAATTCGATGGACGTTTTTAAAATTATTTAAAATGGCTGTTATAGTTTGTGTAGGATTTGAAGAAGTGGACGATTGTATTCTTTCTACCCATGATTTATTATGTAATTAATGAAACAACCTGATGTAGGTAATAGGTATCTAGTAAATAAATCATTTAGTAAAAATAAAATAGGAAAAGTTAACCTAAGCGATAAAAATTAAATAATAGGTAGATACTTAGTGGCACTTACCAATTAAAATAAATATAATATCAATTTTGTCGTGGATGGGACTCGTAGTTATAAACTTAAAACTTGCAAGTTGTACATAAAAAAAGTAAACCGATAAGGAACTATATACACTATAATGAACGACAAACACGCAGACTGCACTACTGCAAACACGGTACGAAAATTTCAAAATATTCTATATCGAAATATTTACACTATACAGTGTAGGGGCACTAGGGGAAAATTAAAAATACAGTTATTTTTAATAACTAAATAATTCTTAAACAATATTTTTATATTAGTGTTATTATTATTGTCTCTGCTCCCCACGGCCTACAGACTGCAGTAACGGTGATGGTCGTACGATCACTCACACAAATTAAAACCCGTGCTATTTTCAGTTTTTCCTGGTATTGGACCTGTAGTAAACCCAAAAGCCATTATATTATTTTAAATAAAATAAGTAAAATAAGAAACGTAGGTATTAATATAATCCTAAATAACAGGAAATATAGAGCAAAGGTGAAAAGAACAAGTTGTTTTACCGAGTCACAAAATAGTGCAATTCAACAATATTAGGGATGTATTAATACCCACAGCTATAATACGATATTAAACAATATCACGTAGAATAAATTATACATTTAGTATAATTTATAGTGGGTAATGTAGGTAATAATATGCAATGTAAAATAGGCCTAAATAACAGCGAAGCGTGGATCAGAGGTGAAAACAACAAGTTGTTTCACCTAGTCCCATCATAAT
This sequence comes from Metopolophium dirhodum, assembly GCF_019925205.1. Lineage (NCBI taxonomy): Eukaryota > Metazoa > Arthropoda > Insecta > Hemiptera > Aphididae > Metopolophium > Metopolophium dirhodum. The sequence continues at coordinate 27,194,259 of NC_083561.1, read as the reverse complement.
GCAATTTGACATTACTAGGGAAGTAATATTATATATATAGAATATAATATATCACGCCACCAATACGTCATTGTTAGAACCCGCATAAATACGGGTAGAGCACCTACTATTTATTATTCATTACTATTATAATAAAAGTATAAAACAACTATAATAATTTTTCAAATAATGAAATGGTTATCAACATTTTAATCATAATCCCATGGGTGTATCAATGCAATTTACGTATTTACGTACATTTTAAAATAATTTACGTTAATTAAAAAAAAAAGCATTATTTAAAATATTAAAATTAAAAAAATTGAGTTATAAGTTATAACAACGGTTTCCAATTTTTTCCGATTTCGGTTTTGAATTTAATACCGGTATCCAATTTTTTTCGGTTTCGTTTTCGATTTTGATTTCGGTTTCGGCTTTTTAACGGTTTATACCGATTTCTGAAACCGGTTTTGAAATAGGTTTCAAGCCCTGAAATTTAGAGGTGTCGATTTTTAAATTAATATTATTTGTTTCCCGAGATAGATATTTTTCTCTTAGCTCGGGTGCTATTCGTTTTTTGAAAAATTGCAATAGTTTGCATAATGTTCTTTTTCATTGCATTTGTAGCATATTATGTTTTCTCTTCCATTAAATTTTTCCGGTGTTGATGAGTATCTTTCTCTGCTGTTGTCCCTACTGTGCTCTTTTCTATTTGCGTCATCTACACGATTTCTGTTGTTATATCTATTTCTGTTTGTATCTCTGGACCTGTCGTAGAAGTTTTTCCTATCCCTTGAATAAGACCTACCTATCTCTATTATTGCTCATTTCTCTGCTGTTATCTCTGTATTTATGGTTATTATATCTATCTTTACTACTTTCTCTGAACTTATAGTCGTTATACCTATCGGGATAAGGACTTTTTTCCCTATAATTGTTCCTGCCTTTGAAATCTGATTTGTCTGGATATGGACTTTTGTCTCTGTTGCGTGATCTATCTTCCAAATTTACTGTCTTGTCGTATTTTTTTTAAATTGTTCATTTAGGTACATAGTTGATCAATTTTGTTTTTGTAATAACTGTCTATTCCTTCTAATTTTATATTTAAACGTTTAATTTCTTGGTTGCTGTCATTTATTTCAGTATTTAATTGCATTACTTGTTTGTTCAAAATTTCTGTGTATTCGCTAAGTCCTGAGCTTCTTAAATTAATTCTAAATTGCATAAGTTCATATTTTTTTAAATTTTCTTTTAACTTTTTTAAGTTACTGTTGTCATGAAGTGAAATTGCGTGTAATATAGGTTCCCTTATACCTTTTAGAATGTAAACACAAATATCTTCCTCTTTCATATCCTTGTTTACTTGACTACATAAATATTCTATTTCCGTAACAAAACTAGAAATTGACTCTAAGTCATTTTGTTTCCTATTTTGTAATTTGTCTTTCAGTATTATAGAGTATCCTATTGGTTGAAATTCGTTTATGAACTCGGTTTTTAGATTTTCTCATGACCAGTTTCTTCCTTTTTTTTCCAAGTTTTGTAAAAATTTGTTAGCAGTATCTTTCAGAAATATTGATTAGAATTTTATTTTTCATTGTCGTTCCAATAGTTTATTTGTGCTGCTTTTTCGTACTGTGTAATAAATGTTTTGATGTCTCCTTGTCCGGAACAACTATCTGGTTTAACTATCATTTTTTCCATTTTGTATTTTGGATTATTATTTTCTAAATTATTTAGTTTTTCAGGTGTGTTTTCTATTACAAATTGTGAGTTGCTAAAGAAGGTGGTATTTAAGTTCGATTCAGTTTTAATTGGACTCTCGATATCTTCGTATATGTGTTCTTTTTTTGTTGATTCGTTAGGATTTAAGTTTATTCAATTATTATAATTATTGTCAGAGGTTTGCTCTAAATTATTTTGATATAAAGTATTACTAGTGTTTAAAATTTTGTCTGCCTGAATTATTAATTTATTTGCGTTAATTTCTAAATCGTTAGTTATATTTTTAATGTCGTTAGTAAATGATTTATTTTTTGTACTATTACTTGTTTCCGGACTTGAATCGCTTAAGTTACTTTGTATGAGTAAATCTTTAATGTCGATTTTATCTTTAATTGAATTTTCTAGAACTTCGTGTTTTTGTTATTCGCTTAAGGTTTCTTCAATGTCGTCTAATTCTGTGATCCCTTTGTAATATTTTGATAATCTAGCCCTTAGATTATCTACGGTTCCTACGTTTTTAATTGTTTAGATTTGCATAGTTCAATAAGTTCTGATTTTTGTTCAATTTTTGTAAATTTTTGTGAATAAATATCTGTTAATTTAATAATTTTCGAACCTAAGGCTTTAAGCTCTTCGTCATTCGTATCATATTAAGATTTAATTGAATTAAAGAAAAATTTTGTAATGAAAGAAGTTGATTTTTATTAATATATTTATACTTAACAATAACTACTTAATTTTTAAATAATTTTAGAATTAAAATATATTTTTTTTTTTTTGAAATAAACTAAATACAATTTTGAAAGGCGAACGAAAATTAAACTAATAAAAAATTATTTAAATTATTAAAAAACTAATCTACAATCCTAATATTAATATGTAAGTATATTACAAAACGTTGCTCCCCTTGGCGTATATATGTAGACACACAGTTAGCAAAATTGTACTCACGCGGCACAAACGTTGTCTTGTCGGTAAGACAAAAAATCGAACGCGTATTTGTTAGTTAATCGGTATACACGCACACAATTGCGTTCTGGGTTTCTACTGCACACAAAACTCTTACAACTATTATTTTAACTTGTAAAGCACTAAAAATTTGCTCCCGGTTACACTACCAGAAATGTACAATTAGTCACACTTCACTTGTGAAAAAAAACAAAAAAAAATATATTGGTGTACTCACAAGGTACAAGCGTTGCTTTTTCCGTAAGAAAAATTTATCGAACGCGTATGTGTTACCCACTCGGTATACACACGCACAAAATTGCGTTCTGGGTTACTACTGCACCCAAAACACACAAAAAGTATATTTTACTTTAACAGGTAAAACCACTAAACTTGCTCCGGGTTTTACTACCCGAAACGTACACAATTGTCGTACTTCACTTGCACAAAAAAAATTGGTGTGCCAAAGGAATTTTTCCCAGACCACACGTAAAAACTGTTGTACTTCTCGTACATAAACACTTCGAAAAATTAAACGTGCCAAGGTCGATATACCAGGGCACACGCACAAAAAAAAAAAAAAAATGTCTCCGCCCGTGAATAAGAACCCCGTTAGGCGCTACTCTGTGATATCACCCGTATTAGACAATACGTGGTAAACCAACTATACGCCTTACCCTCGTATTCTCTAGTTAATGACACTCTCTAAAGTTAATTAGAATGGCACTGTTAACTCGTTGAGGTACGATGGTATGCGCTTGTCCATTCTTAGTTCGTTCATATCTAGTTGAAATGACTCAAAGATTACGTCATATACCTTGGCACTATTCAGTTTAATAAAACTTCATTGACACATATTACGTATATCCCGGCGCTGTTCCTATAAAAGGTAAGAACGTAAGAATGACTAAAATAATGTTTAACTCGGGTTTTCAGGTCGGAAACACTTTTATTGTATTAAAACAAACATAAATAAAACACTTAGCAAATTCAGATCGCCTAGCCCGTACTACGATCGGCGTTTCACACGCACGTCGTAGCTACGTCCTCGCCGAATCACTCAGCGAAAACGGGGAGCCTTGCCTGCGCGTACGGCGGTGTTATATAGAAATTATTATCGTCGCCTCAGCACATATTGCTTCGCCGGCCTGACCTAAGTTAATAATATTTACAATTTGAAATATTCCCACCTATATTACATATTGATTAACCGGCTGTGTGACGGGGAGTATAAGACCATTCCCTCGGGGGTTTTTACACCTTTAGCCATATGTCCCGAGGGCGGCTCCTTCACGCCTTTTGACGACACGGTCACATCCCTCCGACGGGTTTCGTCAGGGTGCCCTGGCGCCAGGCTGACGGTCCCCCGCCGGCTGCTCTCGTTCGAGATAGATCGGTGGGTTTCGTATAACCGCGACACCGAGCGCTGGATTCGACCCAGTCAAATTCCTCCCCTTCTACTAAGGCGCTACTCCCAACAGTCTCCGCGAGGCCATCCACATAAGTCGCGGACGCGCGGCCGGCGAGCGTGAGCACGCGAGGTACCCGCGCGCGTCGGCCGGACGCACGCCACAAAGCTCGACGGGCACTGGTACCGTTCGGGCGTTAGCAATGTTGGGTTTTCAGTGGGGCTCCCCCTCCACCCGCGGAATGAGATTGAAAGATCCGTTATCCAAAGTACCTACTCACAACGACTTTTTTCCCACTAGCGTCGGCATCGGGACAGGTTTACTGCCGCGGTGCGACCTTTTTGGAGTGGTACGGTTTTCTTTTGCTGGATGCCGTGTCCGTACCGATTACTCGGGTTTGGGTGCCTGTCGACAGGTTTCTCTCAGCCAGACTTCTGTCTTGCACGTGTTCGTACACGAGTTGGCTGGGCCCGTGTACTCTCAGTCAGGTTCGCGCTAGAAAAAATTAGAAAAAAATTAGGAACAGAAGATGCTTTAATCGACATCAATAATTATTTACATAGCAAAAGGGATACTAAAGAAAAAAAATTCATTTCATTCTTGGACTTGGAAAAAGCATTTGATTCAATCAGTAGACAATTATTACTAAACAATCTAAAAGAATTAGGGTTTGATGACAATGCATTAAAATGGTTTACCAGCTATCTGTGTTACAGACAACTAACCATTATCGGAAATCATTAAAGTAATCATTGTTATGTTAAACATTATGGAGTCACTCAAGGTACATCATTAGGCCCTATATTATTGTTTTTAATATAATATATTAACACTATATACCTGCATCTTTATTAAAATATAAATTATTCATGTTCACCGATGACATAGCACTAGTTTTTTCGAAGATAATTAGGAAAAATTGAAACATACAGTCGAAATCGATTTACGGCGTATCCATGACAGAATGGAAAAAAATCTGTTATCACTTAACATAAACAAATCGGTTTGCATGCCAATAGTTACTATACGTTCACAGCTACCTGTTGAATATAAATTTATAATACATAAATGTGGAACTGGTATGAGGGTATGACAAATCATAGTTGCAAACCAATTAAAATGGTTCATTCAAATATTTAGGAGTGACATTGGATTTTAAACTAAAATGGTCAGAACACATACATAATATCAAAAATAAAATGAGGAGCTTAACTGAATTATTTTAAAAAATTTGATTCCTTGATAAATCAATTATAACTTATAAGACAAATTTACATGGCACTGTGTAATTCAATTCTATTATAATATGGTATTACATGTAGGGGAGGCACCAACAGAACAGATATAAATACATTGCATACTACACAAAAAATGATTGTAAAAGAAGCATTCTCTCTACCATTATAATACCCATCAGAGGAATTATTCAACCATACTTATATATTATCTGTTTATAAATTATAAATTAGGCAAATTTGAGTTAAGTCCATATAGAAGCATAGACTCAATGCTACAGAAATAATAGACAGAAGAACAGGAAAATACATTGAACCGTCATATAGGTACCTACTTTAGTATCTAGTTCTAGATATTCTCCTAATTACATGGGGAAAACTATTTTCAACAATTTAAGTAACGAAGTAAAGAGTCTAATAAAAAGTTTATGTGAAAGTCAATTCAATAATAATACCAATAATATAATGAATAAAAATCAAATAAAAAAGGCAATAAATAAAATAGGTAGTTAGTGATCTTGAAGATAATGTGTGTATCAATAAAATCATAAAAAGCCAATATGTCTAAACATAATATCGTATAATATTATTTAATATGTAGGTACCTATAATATGTATTCTGATGTAAATTTTTTTTTTTTATCATGTTATGTTTATTTAATTATATCATATTTTATTTCTATAAGTATTTTACTTTAAACGAATTATAATATCATTGAACTCTGTATACCAGATACGAACTTATAGCTCAGTTGGTATCCGTATTAGTTATTATTAATTTATTTTATTGTAATTATTTAATTTGTAATTGTTTTGACTGAATAAATGAATAATAAAAAAAAAAATCACACCGATGGTTAATTATGTTTAATTGTAGTAAATAGACAAAATTTACTTAAAAATGATTTTTTTTTCAGAGCTCTGTGAAGGTAATATTTTTAATTGGTAATCAAATAGTAACTTAGAACACTTATGATATACACAATTGCATATTCGTACACAAAAATATTGTTTGGGTGTGAAACTTGCAGAAGGAGACAATGTGAAAATAAATTCATTATACTAGAAAGAAAAATATTATGAAAAATGATTTATGAAAACGAAATACAAGGAAAAGATCGTTGTAGATAATGTCATAATGGTAAGTTGTGCTGGGTAGGACATGAAATGAGGATACGAAACTTATTACTAATGCGGTGACCTACGTGAGCTGTGATGGAACCTAATCTAGAAATAAGATCATCGGTAAAACCAAAAATGATGTGGTGTGATACAGTGAAGGGTGTTTTCAGCATTAGGGGGTGGTTTAAATTGGAAGGATCAGGCATTAGATTTGAGGATTTCGTGTGAGTCAGTATAGTCCTATAGTTGCCGGATGCCCGGATAAACCCAAAAAATAAGCAGAAACAGAAGAAAAATAAGATGATTGAGTATTTAAAAAAAAATAATAAGGTTGATGAATATTGTGTATTCTTAAATTATGGTTGGTATTAATGCCCATTATCCCAATTAATAAATTCACGAAAATAATAAATACCAAACCAATATTTAATTGACGTTGATTTCCGTTCGAAAGTTTCGACTTGTTATATTCGTAAATTATTATAGATATTAGGAAAGTATCTTAAAAATTACATATGTAAAATGTTTAGTAAGATTTAGTTGTCCATGATTGGATTATAAGAGATTAGAGATCCATTCAACGATTACATTTATGGTACTTACTCAAGTATTGTTTTAATCATTTTAAAATGTTATAGCACTTTTAAATACATCTATTGCATTTAATGGTAAGGATATTTTAATTAACAAATACTTAATTTTATTACATTCTTGTTTTGAAGTATAGGAGTCATAAGTGTAACTTATAAACATTGACTTGTATGGTCATAAAGGTAAATTTAACCTATTTTAATATGACATATTGTTCGGAAATGTCGGTTTCAGACTTTGCCTCACGATATCGTTATTACCCCATAAACACCGCGCGACCGTTCCGATATCTCCGGAGAGGGGACCGTTATCGATGTGCCGCCAACGGTCTCTGCTCCGCCACGTAAAGCTAGCCCATGGCAGTGCCAGTCAGTCGCCGTTTCTCAGCCGTCTTGGCAATCATCTTAGTTTTTCTTTCTGTATGCCGGGGTTTTGTTACTATCGCGAACCGGCGCGCCGTCGTCGTCAATAACGATATCTTTGCTTTTCGTGCGCCCGAGCTTTCTGTACTAGCTGTTCTGTGTCGTGCCCCTCGTTGCACACACAAATCGCGTTTTGTGGCTGCCCGTGTCAAAACCACGGTGTGCGCAGTGCGATCCACCGTGTTCGTCACGACGTCACGTGTTCACGAGCCTACCGTCCGTCGGCTGTTTTAGTCCTAGTCAACGTTGTGGTGTGTCGTCGCAGCCCGGTCAACCTCCATCTGCCCACTATCGTCGTGCCGGGACAACGGCAGCACCATCGGTTGTCAACACCCGCTATCAGTGTAATCCACGATTTAAGATTTAAGATTTAAACCTATACCTTCAAAGATATCCCTATTATTTTCAATAAAGTCATTTACATCTGATTCATTTTTACACTTATCTATGACATTGACATTTTTCAATAATTAAAATTTTTCCAGCATTGTTGATCCTATTATAGATTTGCTATCATATGTTAATATTGCTTTTACCTCACCAGTAGGTTTCATTTTACAACCTCCGTATTCTTCTAACACTATATTCGAATTTTTAATTAATTTCATTAAATTCAGTTTCTCACAATCTCTTTCTGACAATGTATTTACCTCAGCCCCGCTGTCTAGTTTAAAATTCACTTATTTTCCATTTACTTTAAATACTTTACACCGCTCATTTTGAACAAACTGTGTGAATAGATTGAACTGAAAATACACTTTCCTCTTCAACTCTAATTTCTTGGGAGCGGGTCAAATTGGAAAGATCAGGTGTTAGATTTAAATGGTTGGAGGATTTTTTGTGACAGTGTGGTCCAAAAAATGAAGAAAAAAAAGATTATTAATTATTAAGAAAAATAAGATTATTAAGTATTTAGAAACAATTAAAATGTTAATGCATATTATGTATTCATAAACTATGGTTAGTACTTATGACCATTATCCCAAGTAACAATTTCACAAAAACAATAAATACCTAATAAATATTAGTTGGCATTGCTTTCTATTTGAAAGTCTACTTGCCGTATTTATAAATTATTATAGTTATTAGGAAAGTATCTTACAAATTGTTTAATAAGATTTATTGGATTGCATCCCATTCAAGAAATCAATTTCTTATAGTAAATCTACTCATGCATAATTTTTTTATTTTTGGTTTAATTATTTTAAAATGTAATAGGATTGTATGACGAAAATGGTGTACTTAAAGGTAAGATTATTGTAACTAACAAATAAATCATTTTATTACAACATATTTTTGAAGTATAATAGATCAAATTTGAACTTAAATAATTTGATCTCAAATGAATTTTAGTTTTAAGGGGGCTGCAGTCAGCTAGTCATGTTTTAAAGAAATTAATATAGGTAATTTAACATGATGACATCAAAGTGACTTACAAGTGTGTTCAAAGTAAACGCACATAAGAGTGTGTGAATTTAGTATGTAATCGTTTTCGGTCAATATTTCCTAGAAATATATTACTGTATTCTAACAGTTTAGGCCGGTGTTATTTATATTCACCCTAAATAATTAACATACATACTATGTGCATATATTTATGATCATATTCAATTATATAAACATTTTTCGATTTTAAAAATTGGCTGTTTGACCTAAAATGTGGAATTTGATTTGACGCACTTAAATTTTTAAGCTACTAGGTTAATATGAAGGACATTCTGAATATTTATTTTTTTCGCTGTTATATCTATGATTAAAAATATGATATTAGTAATATAATTATTCATCATTGCACTAAAAATATTCGGAATATTATAAATCACATCTATCTAAACCTAGTAAACTTTTAAAGCCAGTTCTTTTCATCGACTGCAGCCTCTTTAAAGTAGTTTTTATGAAAAAAAAAATTAACTTTAAATGAACAAAAAAAAAGCTCATACACAATGAAATATCTACTAGAAACATACCCATTTGTGCCACTTCAACTGTATTAATATAAGTTATGATTATTAAATATTTATTATGCTAAAATGTAAAATGATAATGTAATATTTTATTTATCTCAATCCCAATACAATCATAATCATAATATATAGATATTATATAGTGGCACATAGTTGTGTATTGTAAACAGCTATTATGTTGACAACTAAATATAATCTATTTCTAACGTTTTATTGGTGATAATTTATAGTAGCTTAAATGTATTTTTTATTTAGATCCAAATAGTCGTACGTAATTTTTGTTTTTTTAATTGTATTGCAGATGTAAGTAATTAAATATAACTTTATATGATACGCATTGCTCATAGTATATTTTATCAATGACTGTTGTTTTCAAAATTATAAATTGTCATTCTAATTATACAAAAACAGGATCATTTTTAAATGAAAACTACCAAACCAGTTCTACTTATGTGACTTTGTAATTATTTTTACTAGGAATTTAATTTCCAATTGTGGCAATAAAATCGTAGCCCCTTATTTTGTATTTATTTCAAATATGCTTTTTTCCTCAAGCCACATAATACATATAATCTATAGTGACTAACATTGTAGATTGTACAACTTATTTATGTTAGTGCTTTGCTTTTTTTTAAAAACATAATATTTGAAAAAAGCAATTAATTATTCAATTTTTTTAAAAATAAGTGCCTCAATTGAATACAATAAATTAAGTTTTACATAGTTATAAATTATAATTAATAACTTATTAATTATTATTATAATATTTTGTAGCTAACAATGGTACGTAAAATTATATTTTTTTTAAATTCTGAGCTGAGCGAGGAAGCTAGTGTTTTTACAATGGTGTTTATTTTTTTTTTTAAATTTTTCTGTATTCTAATAGAAATTAAGGTTAATTTCATTAACAAAAAATTAAATAACCTTCAAATGTAAAGCAAACAAAATTATAAGGGTACTTATATTAATTTTAAAACCACAGAATATACTGATGATTGGACAACCGACCACTATCATAAAAATTAAAAACTAATCGCGATCTCAAAATAATTTATTGAAACACCAGCTAAATTTCCAAAACAAAAAAAAACATTATTAAATAAAAAAATAAGCTCGTTAACAATGATAGATCTACTAGAAAGTAAAAACGAACTAATTTATTGTAAGATATATTATTTGTTTTTATAGACCAATTTGATGGTAAGTATTCATACGTTTTATAATTTGTCTTATTTGAGGTAATAGGTGAACAAGCTGTATAGAATGGTACCAAAAATTGAAATTACGAATTTCCTTATAACGAGTGGTTAGTTATAAACAAAGTTGTCGTCGGTTCATTTTATTACAAAATTTTACCAAAATCTTAAGGAAGTTTTGTACAAAAAGTGGGGTTGAGTGCTCTGGAGTGACATAGCTAAGATGAAGTTAGGTATTCAAATCTAAATATTGTATCAAAATAAATTTTATTTACTTTCACAAATTACAATACTAAAATTTTCTATATTGAGTGATTAGTTAGATGAAAAGAACCATTACGTAAATTATTACCTAACGATTATTTAATATTTATTATGCTAACATGTAAATTGATCATGTGATAATTTATTGATCTCAATCCCAATAAAATTATAATCAAAGGTAGTTTTGTAGTTATATATTGTAAATGGTTATATTATGTTTACAACTCAATATTTCATAATTACCTATTTGTAACGTTTTATTTATGATAACAATAACTTAAATGCAAGCCTGGGCGTTAACGAGCTAAAAAGTTAAAATTAAGTTAAAAGATAAGTTGATTTTAACTTTTTAACTAAACTTTTTTAAATATAATTTTCACTAACTTAACTTTTAACTTAGCTTATTTCAATTGATATAAACTTAATTTAACGAGTTACTTTTAATCAAATTTATAAATAATTAAATAATAAATATAATAAAAATAAAAATAATTATTGATGATGCATATTACATAACCATTTACTAGAATAGGTAATTAAAAAAATAATTAAATGTATTAATTGTTCCATTAACCAGAATTATTCAAGAAAAATAACTTAACTATACATATAGCAATTGCCATTTAGGTGTATCGTATATATAATGATGGCTACAACACGTTTGGGCACTCTATACCCCTAAAAAGATACCATGTTTGAGCACTAAAATGTAAAATATATATTCCTTTGTTTAAAAAGTATATAAAATATGTACATACATGCATAATATATAAATACAAATATACATATATATCAAAATAATAAAGGTAACATATATAGGTAAGTATATACTGTATATTTATATATACCTTTAATCCAGCGCGACAGTAATGGCGCAAAGCTAGGTAAAAAAAAAAACGGAGTGGTCACTACCGTAGTACATTACACGAGCACGATAATAATAACCACATTCGCGACTTCCTACGATATAAATAAATATTATAGTAGAAAGCTATGAAAAGCATAATCACAGACGTTATCGAAAATATCGAAAATCTATTTATCTGTAGTTTCCAAAGTTGTATTAATAGTGTAACAAAATGCAATAGGTACCTATCCATATTTATTTCACCATAAATCCATATCAGACAATCAGTCCGTAGTCGCTTGTCGAGTACACAAGTACACAAGTACACAAGTGCTAAAGTAAATATTCTTACCATGAACTCCATAGATGATATATTTGTAACAAAACGAGGAAGACGATGTGTTCTGATACAGGGATATAAGCTAAGTGAAAATAATCAATTGAAGGATCGAACTTTTCACTTCAGATGTACAAATCGTAAATGTAACGTAACAGCAATCATTGGTGAGAAACTTGATTTAATAATTCCACAAAAAAATGATCACAATCATCCGGCCACTTCTGAAAATATTTTAAATCGACAAAAAATAATGTCTACACTTAAACGAAAGGCCATTGATGATGTGTTTACTAAACAAAATAAAATAATCAGAAAAGTACTTAAAGATCAAATTAGTAATTACTGTTAATATATGTCATTCAGATGTGCGTTTATTTAGGAAATCTATGTATGAAGCTAGGCGAAAACTAATATTAACTATTCTTAAATCAATAGATGAGGCTAAGCATCAACTGTTTTCAAATCAAAACGATATCATTGCTAATAATAACGAACGATTTTGTTTTATGAAAAATAATGAAAGCATACCAATATTCACTTGTTATACAAATTTAGTTTTGTTGTGTGAAGTAGGTACGTGACATTTTTGCTGATGGTACTTTTACATATTGTCCGTCATATTTGTATCAACTATATACAATCCACATATTACAAAACAATTATTATCTGCCTATGATTTATTGTTTTTAAATTCGAAATCAACTGATAAATATAAGGAAATGTGGTCATTAATTAAAGAACTTTGTAAAAAATTAATTAACAAAGAAATACAAATTAACAAAATACATTTTGATTTTGAAAAAGTGCACATATTGCAATCGAAGAATCGTTTTCAACTGTACACATTATTGCGTGCCAATTTCATTTGGGTCAAAGCTGGTATCGTAAAATCCAATCAAATAATTATTTACTTAATCAGTATAAAAATAATACAGAATAGGGTTATGGCTAAAATATTTTTTTGGTCTAGCATTCTTACCACCTTAACAAGTTGATGCTGGTTTTGTTGAGCTCATTTCTATAGCTCCTACAGATAACCATACGTTTACTGATTATATTTTAGAAAATTATATTAATAAAGAGTCTCAATTTCCATTTTCCACCAAATATTTGGGTGGAAACTCCCATAAATAATACTAGGACAACCAACGGACCCGAAGCTTTCCATAAACATTTCAATGCACAATTTTACCATCCGCATCCAAACATACATCATGTAGTATTGTAGTAGACGATCTAACTAACATTCAGGCAGAAACTGCATTAAAAATAAAAGTATTAAAAAAAAATCAACTCAATTACACTAGAAAAGAGGCTGAACTTAAAAGGAAATTTTTGATTGATAATATTGGAATGCTTATGACAAAGGAACATGCTTATGACACTAATTGAATAGGTACTTAAAAATTATGGGAATTCGTTATCAAGGAAATATAATATAAATATTATAATTTACATAAAATATTATTTTTTTTTTTATATAAAACTTAATACCTTTATTATTTTGATAACGTATGTAGCTACATAATTATTTATTTTATTTGTACTTATATTATTTTGGTTATTTTACAAAATAAATACAGTAGGTTCCGCTTAATGTGATCACTGGTTTATAGAATTAACCGTTTATTGGAATCAAAAATTAAAATCCCAAACCAAATATTTTATTGAAAAAAAAATATGCTTTATGGAATCAACTGGTTAATGGAATCAAAATGACCTGAAGCAATGTGATCACATTAAGCGGTACTCACTGTAGTAACTTATACACTTTATAATACTTGTTACCTATATTATTTTGATATACATAAAGGTATATACATTTTACATTTTAGTGCCCAAACATACTATCTCTTTAGGGATATAGAGTGCCCAAACGTTGTGTGGATTTTGAATACTAAACAGGTAAAAATGCCCAAACGTGCTGCACCGGTAATGATATACCATGTAGAGCTCTGCACGGTCTGTTCTAGACCGGTCCAAACTGGACCGGACCGGACTATAGTTCGGTTTTTTCGGTCTTTGTGTATTAAAATTTAATGTTGTTCAGTCCGGTTTGGTCTCTTTGTTTAAAAAAAAAAAAATGCTCCAGTCTGGTCCGCCATCAAATTTATATTAGGTCAGTATTATCCGGTCTATAGTGATCTGCATTTTAACGTCGATTTAATATTATAATTTGACATATAATTTATATTACGTTAAAAAATAAAAATCATTATCATAATAAAATAACCGTTCAGTCCGACTTCATTTCTATTTTATCGGTCCGGTCCAGTCCTGGTCTCTGTTAAAAAGGATCAGTCCGGTTCGGTCTATAAGAAAACAGACCTTGCAGAGCTCTAAATTACCATGCCATACTGCGGCATATGGGCATATTGTAATAATAATAATAATAATAATAATAATTAATAAATACTAATAACTAAAAAGTAATATGATATTATATTATTATATTGACATAGATACAAATTACAAATGTACAATTCTCAAAAACATAATAATATTAAATATTTTCACCGTAAATAAGTAATTTTTTAATTAAAACCAATTAGGTTATGCTCTTATATTGGTTATTTCCTGTGTTCAATAATATTTATGATTTTTATTATTTTAAACCATATTAGTGGGTATTTATATAGATATTAAAAAAAAATAAAAATAATAATAATAATTTAACTTAAGTTAATAAGTTAATTGAAAATGTTCATATATCTTTTAACTTAACTCAGTTAAAAAAAAAAGGTTAACTGTTAACTTTAAATTTTTTAAAATGTTTTCTATCAACTTAACTTAACTGAGTTAAAAATGATCATAAACTTACCCAGGCTTGCTTAAATGTATATAATTAATTGTTCATATGTATAATAATTTATAAGCCAATTTAAATAAAAATTAACCACGTATAAACATATTTATATTTTTTCTTCAGAATCATTAAAAAGTAAATATTTTTTGTTTTTATAATTTATTGTGAATTTCCATAATAAACTATAGCTAACTGGCTTACACGTTGCTCATAGTATATTCTATCAATCACTGTTATTTTCACATTAATAAATTATACTAAAATAGGATACATTTTAAATGAAAACTTTCATACCCATTGTACTTTTGTCATAATTTTTACTATTTAATTTCCAATTGTGACAATAAAATCTTAGCCACTTATCTTGAATTTATTTCAAGTATCCTTTTTTTTTCAAGCCACATAAGATATATAACTTATAAAGATAAACAATGCAGATTGTACATCTAACTTCTGTTAATGATAGGCATTTTTTTTACAAATTTGAAAAAAAGCTATTAATTATTGAATTCAAAATTAAAAGTTGCTCTTATGAAAATTGTATTGCTTTAATATTGCTTTTGTATAGTTATATTAACCAATTAATTATTATTATAATTTTTTGTAGCTGAAATTGGTAAGTGTCAATGTAGATTAAAATTTGACATTAAAGATATAAAATAAGGAGATATAAAAATATTCCTAAAACAAAATACTAGATAACCTTCAAATGTGCATCAAACAAAATATAAGCGTATTTTTAAATAAGCACATAGCCACATAGATGGTCAATATATTTAACATTCACACATCGGAATTCATATACATATTCATTAATCATTATCAGTAGAGGTCGGATTTTTATGATTTTACATATTCGTTTCTAGTCTATGCAGTTAAATGGGAGTGAGAAATCTTTACGATTCATGAAACACAGAAGTCACAGGAAAAAATTTATTTTGCATAAAAAAGCATATTTTAGGGGTTAGAGAATATTTAATACGTAAGAGAATATTTGAGAATATTTTTCTAAAATTGGCATATAATGAACATATTTCACGTATATACAAAGGGTACAAATTTTTGAAAAATATTGGACAAGTTCTTAGTGGAAATAACACAATACAACTTCCGGAAAATTATTCACCGACTATGGTAGCCGACTTGCAATATTCTCCAGTGACATCGGTTGATGTCGAACGATCCTTCAGCATTTACAAGAACATTCTTACAAACCGGCGTACTAAAATGACACCGGAACACATGGAACAATATATAGTTATTAATTGTTATTGTAAAATAGATTAAATTAAATATATTTAAAACCAAATTAATAAAAAATAAATTTAATAATTTTTTTTTTTAATATTAAAAGAATATTTTGCATATTTAAAGACATAAAACATCATATATCTGGTATTTTAAAAGAATATTAAGAGAATATATTGCCTATTTTATGTGACATAAAAACATCATATTTTAAGGATTTTAAGAGATTATAAATCCTACCTCTAATTATCAGTAAAGAACAACCAAATGTATTAATCGCATTGAATACACCTATAAAGTTTATGTATTAATTTTACCTAATATTGCATTATTAATAATATTGTTATATTTTTTTTTCAGATGCGATAAGTAAGAAAAATTTATGTTTATTGCCATATTTTTAGTTTCCCTTCGAGGAAGGAATGATTATAACAATCTGAAAGAGTTTTTTTCCCAAAACCTAGATTTTTTACATTTCTCAAATATGCCTATAATTTATTTTACTCTACATTAATTTGTTAAATATTATTATTTACAGCTGCAACAGGTACGTGTTATTTTATATATTTAGATTCTGACTAAATTTCTTTCTTAATTAACGTGAAATTAACGAGTTCATTTTTCATTTTAAGAAGTATATTAAGTTAATTTATTTTGTTTTTAATTTTATAATATTTCACTAATTCAGTCTATTTCGTTTTCATGTCAAAAAAATATATCGTAAATTGTTTAAAGTTAAAAATTTATATCATTTGAATCTAACTTACATGGAAATACTGTATGAAGTATTAACCCTATATCCTATAATTTAGTTTTGGGTTGGAAAAAAATTAAGTACGCTAGCGTTGTATAAACAAATTAACTTTTTTTTAACTTAATAAAAAGTTAACAAAAAGTGTGTATTAACTTTTAACTTACTTGAGTTAACCTAGAGTTAAATTCACTTTTAACCTTTAACTTTTTGTTATTGGTGCATATTAACTTAACTATTAACTGAGTTAAAAAAAATAATTAACTTGGGGCGACTGTAAACTCTCCCGATTTTAATGATATGTAAACTCTCCCGATGGTAAACTCTCCCGAGTTTAGTCCAATACTACCTGACGGGAATATGTATACTCTCCCAGGTCTTCTTCAGTACTACTAAACTAGAGGAGCATGGGGCATTATTCGTAATACAAAGTTAGTAACACTAAAATAATTCAGTTAATAATAAAAATCATTGTTTCTGTGAGCTATAATATTATAGTCAAAATACTACTTTTTGTATTGTTTTATACAATATGATGATTCACAAAAAAAGTCAATTGTATAAAAATAATAATAATAATAATAATAAAAATCAATGATGCTGACGTTGCTGTGAGCTTTAATATTATAGTCAAAAAACTACTTTTTAAGATAATTGGAACATACTGATTTCAAAAAACTTAACACTTAAGGTACAAATAATTAATATTTAAATAACAAATACAGGTTAACTGCAGTAATACAATTGACAGTAAAAATTTAAAATGACAATCGCAATCTCTGCAGTAAAGCCAATTCATAGAGTAGCAATAACATTTAAAACAACTCTGGAAAGTTTACACATTTCCTTCAGGTAAACATAATATTGAGACCCCGGAGAGCTTACACATTTTGTTCAGGTAAACATAAATTGACCCGGGAGAGTTTATCATACAATCGGGAGAGTTTATTACCGTCCTTAACTGGCCCAGCCTTGTAAATGTGAATATTAATCGGCTATAAAATAAATTATGATTATGTTTCAAAAATATTCTAATTTGTGAAACTTTTATGAAACTATGTACCTATTACGTTTAAAATTTTGTTTTTTTACATATTAACATAATATCAAAAAAATAAATATAATATCCTATACCTACTAGAGCTAAATAGCCTCTAGTACAAAAATTATAAAACTTTATTATTTACAGTAAATGAAGGTACGTATTATTTATAATGTTATTTTTCATTTAAATTTTATAACCTATACTATATTTTTAAAATTTTTGTGATTTTGATCAAATTCATACAATTTTAATTTTAAACGGTTATAAAAAAATGTATGACTATATTTTTTAAAGCAATAACTTTTTAGTTACCATGTATAACATTTTTATTTTATTTTTCATAATAACATAAAGTGTACCTACCTATATTAAAGACGAACAAATCTATGAACATCTATAAATATAAGACAACAATTTTTTGAATTATGTTATGATAATGTTAAGTATGTTAAATACTTATATCTAGTAATTGCCAATATAAATATTTGGGGAACATTTCAAGACATGTCTACGGACATTTTTTAACCGCAAGATAAATATTTCATTCATTTTGCATTAAAATGTGGGTGTTTCCATTTTTTTTTTTGTTTATCCTTAATATTTTGAAAAGTACATAAAATTATAATATCGTTCTTCCAATATAGTACCAACTAGATACAATTTTCTTCTAGAAACCACACTTTAAGATCCAATCATTGTTTCTATTATAACACAAATACATTATACGTGAAAAAAACATACATATAAATAGCAAAAGTAACAGTCCCTGAAAAATACTTAATAATCTAAGCTAACATACAAAATCACACCTAAATACATTTTGCTTTATAATGATTGATCATTAAATTCAAATTCTTGATAATTTATAATTAACCCTGAGTTATCATGTTTTATAAATTACAATATGATATAATGTAGTAACAATAACATTATAATAATTTGTTTTTATAGAGTGGTTGAGTACGTAAATATTATGAATTTTCGTAATTTTATTTATTTTAAATTTTCAATTTGTACCCAAAAAATGCATGTGTTTGGAATCATAAAATATAAATTAAGTTTTTTTTAATCCACTTTTTATATTATTTATATTGTAACTGTACATAAAATTAAGAAAACAGTTTATCTAAAGACTACCAAGAAACAAAAGTATGAACCAAAGCCGGTAAAACTATTCAATAACATAAACACTAGAGACAAACGAGTGACACAATAGCTAGGATAAACTACGTATCGAAATGCGGTTTTTACTTGCCTCAGCGTGAATTTGAAAACCAATAAGTATAAAATCAGGTGTGATTCACTGGCGAGATCTTGTGAAACCAAGTGAAATACTTAAGTGTCGCAGTAGACTGATTATTCAACGTGTGGCTGAATATCAGTTCAACACTACCAGTTAAGATAGCCTAGAAAATAACACTACCATAACAGGTAGCCCCAAACCTCTCCGACACGTCACCTAGAGGTTAAAATAACCTGCAATTATTAGACAGAATTGTTGGCAAAGCGTCAACTAAAAGTATTGGTATTAAAGGTAGTTAAACATACCCTATAGACCAGTTATAGCATTATAACAATTGAGTTAATACTTGACAAAAGTTATCCTAGTCTCTTCCTGGACCTTCAATATTTAATATTTTTTGACATTTAATATGGTTATTAATTACAACTTATTTTTTTTTTAAAACTACCTATTCAGAAAACAAAGTTGGTAAGAAACATTTATTAAGTTTTTTATTTCATTGATCTGTTTTGTTTGTTTGTATAATTCTTGGTGAATTTACATAAGCAATATTTTTCGTCTCTTAAATTTGTTTTTTAGTGAGTAGGAAATCATAATATAAAGTACAATTTTACATCTGGAACACCCTTTTTAGTTTAGACGTTATAAGAATTATATTATATTTTGGATGAATGTGACTTTTCCCGAACGTATAGTTAGTTGGTAAGCCACACTTTATGTGCCTAGCTGTAATTTTATTTTTTTAGCCCATATTGGTTATTCGTTCGATTCCTTTAACTTTGCCAATGCAGTTTAATAAGTACAAAAATGTAATCTAACTTTACCAATTTAAAATTTTTTTTTTAGCTCAATGTTTCTGAAATATCTCTTAATTTTTCATAATTGTTGGCACCTTTACACATTATGGATAGATAAGAATTAGATTTTAGAATTTATTTTTCTAATTTTAATTAAAATTAATTTTTTTTGTAAGTTGTGAAGTTATTTTGAAAGTTGCACCTATACTACAAACTTGTAAATAATATCATATTATAAATAATTAATAAATAATGTAAATATAAAGTATCAAAATACTGTACATATGATGATCAAATTTAGATTGTTTTTTTATTTCTACCAAAAAGTCTTATTTTTCAAAGTTGGTTTGTTACTGGACATAGATACTGTAAATGTATGAAAAACTTTTTAAATGAACCACTAAATCTTCCTCTTTAATCATAACAATATATTACAAATGTTTTATAACTATACTAATAAATGATTTCTGGGTGTTTTATTTCTAGCTAAAATAAGCAAGTCATTTTTTATAATAGTTTTATTTTTTACTATAATACATAATATGTATATTAGATGAATTTTACATGTTTATATTGTGCATGAATCCATGATCTTATAGAAGAAATAAATTATGAGTATTTTATAATTTTAATAACTGACTTTTATATTATTCCAGATTCAAAAGGTACGTAATCACTTATACTTTGTGAAATACAATAGTCTTATAGTGTGTTTTCCTAAATGTTTTCAAGTCAGGAATGTATGGATTTCCTTTTTAAATTTTTCCTATCCATCAACTGTAATGTAAACTATAACTTTCCAATCTATTGCACTCATAATAAAATATTATTATAATATTCATAAATTTAGCTAATTATAATACCAAGTTATAACTGCTTAAATATATTATTATTTTTTAACTACTTACTGCAGAAGTGTATGAATAACCTTATATTAAATTAAAATAATACATCAATTTTCAAGGAAACGCTTGACTCCCAATCAGTATAGAATATAGATTGTTCAGAATTTTTTTGTAATTATATATTAAATGCGGTCTTTCCATAAATGACCGATTGCATTGAATTGTGATATAAGAAAATAAATACCTACGTTCAATCGTTACGCATATGCTATATTTATACATTAATAAATCGACAGTTTGTAGGAAAAATGTGATGAAGATAAGTAATGAACACTGAACTGTATACTATGGAATCATTCCATTATGCGCAATTGGGAAAAAAAACTGTATCACCCTAGTAGACTGCCATTTTGATTCTTCTCATGGAATAAACAATTAAAATTATCCGGGAAATATGCGATTATTTTCATAAAAAGTGAAGATACTACCCTCGACTTAAAGATATTAACCATGGATACCACCGGTATATCACTGATATTTGGTAGGAGATAAGCTAATATAATAATTCTATCCATGAAAAAACATTGATAGGAACACTAACGGAATCAAAATGGCGGCCCTCGATATAGGGACCCTTTTCAACACATGCATTATATTATACAATGCGCCTTCTATGTAATAATAGAGTTCAATGCTATTGAACTATAAAATATATAGGTAATATTATTAGACCACAGGCAGTATATCCGTTGCAACCGACCTAGACGTTTATTATTATACGTATTCGTAGAGTAGTTTGTTTCCTCATTCTATTGTAACAGTATACGAGTATTTAAAAAAATGAATTTGTGATATAGATTTACATATACTTGTAATTATAATCGTGGATAAGTTCGTTCTGTTGACAATAATGCGTCAGTAGGTCAACCACCTGTCGTCCAAGAATTAAAAATATTTGTAACGTCCATCAGATAGACATTTCTCATTAAATGTACCGATGTACAAACTACACTTCTTTTTTGTAAATAAATTTAATAACTAATTACTAATACAATGTAATTATAATTAATAAAAATTTGTAAGCCCATCAATCACACATTTCTAATTAAATGTATATATAATTATAATTAATTTAAAACAATTTTGTCCATCTAAAAAAAAAAGGTTAGTGTGCCGTGAAAATGTTTTGAAGTGTACGGAGTGCTGTGTACAATAAAAGTTTGAAAATCTGATATATTATTTTGTAGAAGGACAATGATTAGGTCATCCCTATAGTTTCTAGATTGTTAATTATATAGGTAATGTATACAATTATTTATTAAATATTAGGTTTTATATTTTATTTTTATTTTTAGAAAGAAGAAGTACGTGCATATTGTATTTATAATTTTTTTTTAATTTGTTTAATTATGTAATTCAGTTTATGATTAGTATCTCATAATTCATGTAATGATGAAGATCATAAAATGTTGACTTACTCGAAAAGTACCAAACTAGCTATGAATCCGTTTAGATGACAAGCCGTCACCCATGATTGGCTATAACTATTACTATCATTTGTCCAGACTTTAGATAGACATAAACATCTTCTATAAATGGTTGACTCTGTATAACCTAAAAGGTTCTTTAACTTTAAAAATTAATCAACTTACATTTTAAAATGTATTATACTATTAACGGTAAGTCTATAATAACATATTAATTTCAAATTATAATTATTACTTTTTAGTTTATGTTGTGCAAAGTATGTATATATTTAATTTAATTTACACTATTCAATAAAAATCAAACTAAAAAGTATTAATAACAAAAATCATAACTCAGAAGTCAAATAGTTAGAAATTAAGTTAAGAGGATGTCTGCACTCTATGTATTTATTTATTAGAGAAAACCTCTTCCTGGCGGCCTGGCCCATGTGCATATAGATAAGACGCATTTACGCAGAATCATTTCTATATGTTTTTAAGTAGTCTTATAGTAAAATATCCTATTAAAAAAATGATAGTGGATAATATTTTCGATGGTATGACATAACGATCTTATATTTTATTGCTATTAGACTTTGTATTTGACTTTCAAAAGAAACAATAAAATATTGTACACTTAAACGATGTTAAATTGTTTTGAGACAATATTCAGACAAATCAATATGTCATACCCTCAAAAATATTATTCTCTATTGTTTTTGTAAATGGTGACTTTACTCTAAGATTACTTAAAACTATAAAAACAATGATTTTGAGTAAATGCATGTTTTCTATGTGTCGCGTTGGCCAGAGAGAAAAAACAAATTAACTTAATTTCTAAATGTTTGTCATTTGAATTATGATCCTCATAAGCTTAGACATTTCTTTAATAATTTTAATTTTTGGTAATAATACTTTAGTATTAATTATTTATCTTAATAACATGTCAGAATACTCATCACTGACTGAGACTTGATCCGCACGGCTCAAGAGTAAAAAAAAAGTTAAAACCAAAAATCTCGCGAATAATAACTTTAACGAATATGAAGCAAAAAAAACCCCGTGTTTTCAGTGCAACCTCAAAAGTATGATTATTTCATATAACATGTTAAGAGCTTACGGCGAAACTGAAAGCACTAGCTAGGCATAGAAAAATACCATAACAATTAACGAATATTAGTTATACCTATTGGATTATGTGAAACTGTCGTTGTTATGAAACGAATTTGTAGTGTATATAATGTTATAACATTATTTTAAGAAAATGTTAATATCAATATTTTATGAATATAATACGTATCTACGATCTACCTACGTTTGACAACAAATAGACAATGTTTATAAATATTGTCGTTTTTCCAAAATTGTACTTAAACCTACCCAAGTACTAACTATGCCTGATATGGTACTAGAATTTAATCTCAAAGTTGGACATTGAAACAATTTTAGTAGTGCTAAAGGTCCAAGGCAAATATTCCAATTATTTTTCTAATTTATCTTGAGGTTCATTGGTCAACACTTAAAATTCTTTGTCGTTTAAATTAAATATAATGATGTGTTGAATATGGGGTGCCAAGCTATATTATTAATAAACATGTACAGAGAAATTATCACATGTTAACTCCGTTAAATAGTTACCTGACAACATTGAAAAAAAAGAAACATGTTTAGTTTGTTGTTGAAATATAGAAATACAATTAGTTTTTATTTTTTTTTTAATTTAAATTTTATTGATACGTGATTACTGATTACTACAAATGTATAGGTACGTCTACAGCAACATAATTAAGATATAAGTGCTGTACATGTCATTCGAATGAATGTTGAGATTCAATCAATTTATTTTATCTCGTGAACAATTTATTTTTTCAGATGCTTTATGCGGATTCGAAACATTTATAAAGAACGATACGCGTATGTATAAATAGTGTTTTTTAATGTCGGTATCAATGTATTGGACATTTTACATTTTTTAGTTATTTTTTATATTTATGTAAAGAATGTTGAGTATTTTAACCAACAGAGTTACTTACTTATATGATAATACAGAATTATAACCATAGGAGACTGTCACAATGTGGTTTGTTTTTACAGTGATGAAAGAAGCAATTCCCAATTATTATACTACTGATAA
Organism: Metopolophium dirhodum; assembly: GCF_019925205.1. Taxonomy (NCBI): domain Eukaryota; kingdom Metazoa; phylum Arthropoda; class Insecta; order Hemiptera; family Aphididae; genus Metopolophium; species Metopolophium dirhodum. Next base: position 27,169,882 of record NC_083561.1, on the reverse strand, counting down.
AGGTTTGTATAAATAGTGTGTATTAATGTGTAAGGTATTTTATATTTTTATTTGTTTTTTAAATTTATATTGATAACGTTTTTTGCCTCTGTAAACAGTAATGTTTAGTGACAGTGTTGCGTTGCCGGCTATTCCCTAGCATTTGGCCTAGTAACTATGAATATATAGATGGTGGGTTTGGATGTGAGTAGGTGAAAGAAAAAATATAAATAATAATAATAAAAGGTGAATAATTATGTATCAGGTAACAATTACGGTATTTATGGCTTGCGAATACGTATCCACAACCAACATCAACAAAATAAATAATAATGACAACTACTGATAATAATCAGCAACAGCGATAGTAATAATAATAATAAATAAATAAGAATCAGTGACAGTGATAGTAATGAAAATAAATAGATTTTTTAAGATTAAGATATACAGGTTACTCAACGACGTATAGTAACTTGTCTCCAGAGTGATGCTCACAGTATATCCCCAAAAATCAGGTGTTCACCATAGGAAGAAGTACAGCTAGCGCTCGCCGTGTACATTATTTTATATTTATATATCAAAGAAAAAAAAATCGATCATAAAAATATCCATTGTTTATTTATTTTTGCTTGGGGCTAGATGTGCTTCTCGCAGGCCTTATTCGAGGATAAACACTAGGCAACAAAAATAATGTTCCGTTGAGTAACCTGTATACCTTAAATCGTGCTACAACAGCTGCTGTGATGGTCGCGAAGGTGAGTAGTGACGGTGGCCATGAATGACGGCGAAGGACCAGATCATCTGTTGCATTAAATGGCCAAATAAACAGGCATGGCAGCTAAAATTTCATTTTCGCTATCGTCGTGCTTGTTCCCCAGACATGGAAAAAATCTAATACTATAAAATCGCAAGAAAAACAGCTGATCTATAGGGAATTCATGGAGGATCTCATGGTGGAAAAAATTAAACACCGCTCAGTTTCCCCAGTCCGCCGGACCTATCCCGTCGATTCCCTATAGCGCGACCAATCGCGTACCTTCGCCGCGGCGGCGGCGGTCGGTTTTTAAACATTTTCGAAAAATTTTACGCTTTTTACGCTGTTTTTCGACTTTTAGACATTTTCACATATAGTTCGTTTGTTTTAAAAGCCGCGTGGTTTGTACGCGATATCGGTCCATAGCCATCGCAATCGACGCCAGCGTAGGTCGTTATAATTGCTTTCCGTTTCGTCTTTTCAATTGCCGTTTGTGCTCTATTTGTTAAGTTTATTTCTTTTGAACCCCGTAAATATGCGGTTTGTACGCAAATTCGATTTGTACACTTAAAAATTCGCGTTCACGAAATGTCAGTCGGTCTTCGTTCCAACGCACAAGTGCACAATTAATATATACTGTTTTTTTTGTTTTGTTTTTGATTCAATAAATATTGCATTATGTGATTGTAGACATATTGTTTGGTCCTTAATAACGTAGCTGGTATATTGCTTAACGTAAACACAATTAAATGTGTTATTAAACACAAATAAATGTATTATTCAAGCATACATAATAATGTAATAATAATAATAACGGTCAGATAAGTGAATAAAATACAATTAAAGTTTAAACAGCGTGTAGAATTATGATACATAGAATTATATACGATTACATCGATGTATATCGAATATTATATTGGTTTATGTCGCTCCGTAGACACACAGCTTAATTGTTGAAGTTTTGACCGTAATTTGCATCATAAACTGTAACTCGATAGGTTAGGCGTAGGATGTTAGGTAGGTCCGAGTTTGAAACCGTCGTAACTCTCTTCGGGCGGATATCGACTGTGGTGCCGTATTTTAATGCACGGCCGCCCATTAATTGACTTTTTTGCATTTTTTTTCACGTTATATTTCATAAATAATATAATAGTATACATGTTAATTTTACATTATATGACTGTATATTATATATTATGTACCTATATGTTATTTAAATTATTAGGAATTTAACACATATTATTTTCTTTAAATTGTCATTGTTATTATATCATACTAATTTGTTTTATTTTTCGTAAGTTATGTCGAATGTTGTGTGATTGGGTTTTTGGAAAATACTATTTTTTCTCTTCACTCATAGCAGCTAGACATACTAGACTTATTTTCTGCAGCACATTGTTTGCTATCCGACTTAGTCGGATAGCCTACCTAGCTGACGAACTTTAAAGTTAATAGATTTTGACTTGATATAACTGACTTTCTAGACACTCCAACACGGTTTTCGACTTTACACTTTTTACATAAGAAAAAGCACCGGACATGTGACGGCACACACATACCTACCATTCTATCCGCCGTAGACGGATTGCTCATTTTGGTTTCGTCTTAGATGGTGATGACTGACTTGCTTAACACTTAAACATGCAGGTTTTTGAATTTTTTTTTCTGATATAAATATATATACATTACAGGTACATGTTTATATTATGTATTGTATTGGTTAAATATAATATTATGTATCTATATGTTATTTGTTTTAGGAATTATAATTGCACATTTCTCAAAATGTCCATTGTTATATTTCATACAATAAATAGGTACAACATATTATATTTGTTTGTACTTATATTGTATAGTTATAGTTTGTATTTTTCGTAAATTATTTCGTAAGTTATGTGATAGGGTTTTCACTTATAGCCGCTAAACGTCGGGTCTGCATCCACTGCCAAACTGATATGCTGTAGCACATTGTCTGCGATCCGACGAAGTCGGATTGCCTATTTAGATGGCTAATTGGATGTCAATCGAATTTGACTTGAGATGACTGACTTGCTAGACACGCCAACACGGTTTTTGACTTAACACTTTTTACATAAGAAAAAGCACCGGACATGCAACGGCACACACCACTCTATCCGCCGCAGGAGGATTACTTATTTTTGTTTTGTCTTAGACGGGTAATAACTGATTTGCTGGACACTCTAACATGCAGATTTTATAATTAACATTTTCTTACACATACAAAAGAGCACCTGACATACGCTGGGGTGGGGGATAGTATCATCATTGAATTGCCGGTTTTCATGGGCCTCGGGAGATTTCTAGACACTGAAACTCGACTTTCAAACGTTCCCGCCTTCGAAACGAGATCGCCAAAGAGCCAGGCCATATCAGAAATTCTTATCACAAAATCACCTTCTATATAAGTGCGACATTTATAATTCGAATGTGTCTCCAAAATCGGTACTCACTTACAATTAACACGGTCAAGGGGTCTAACTATTTTTTCGATAATTCACCCATCTATGCAACTAACGGGGTCCGCAATCCACCACAGGTGGATTTCATACCTGTTGATATACATTTCGCATATAGTCCGCGATCCGCGGTAGTCGGATCGCCTTCCTAAGTGATTTTATGACTGATAGCTAGACAATCAAATAAACCTATCGACTCTATACTTCTTAACAATTTTAACAACGAAAAGCAGTGGACAAACGGGAGGTGATTCTGGAGATTGTATCCAGCCTATCCATTTACAACGTTCATGACGGATTGCTAGACGCTCAAACTTTTAAACATTCCCGCCAAAGCGCCAAGCCTTATCTCCAATCCATATCACTAATCCTTATCATAAATCCTAAACTTTCGTCTTACAGCCTTTGTGAATTTTATAATTCCAACGACATTGTCTCTAAAGTCGCTACCCACTCGCAGCGAGTCCAACACTCCCCGAGTTTCACTTAGAGCTAGTAACAATATAAAATGAATAATCGAGATTATTATTAAAGCGTACAATATTTTAGCTTTTATTCCAAGTGTGGGGTACATTTTATTACAATTTTATGCGCTGTGTTATCAAGCTGACTGCATGTTTATTTAGTCATGGTGCGTAATGCGTAAGGCAGCGCCGCACGTGAAATACGAAACCGTTATAGATTGTGGAGAATGTGGACGCCGAATAAAACGTACTTTATTCGCCTATCGCGGAACGAACTGCGTGGATCTGCGTCGAACTGCGGATCCTAAGAATCACTCGATAAATTGAAGAAGCGGATTATTACGGACGCTAAACTTGGTGGCAAAAACGCGAATCTCAATAATCGGTTGATGCGAGTAGCAACTTTATGATAATCGGCACGACGTCAACGACGCTGACATTGGCGAAACGCAACACGGCGGTAGACGACTGTCGAATAACACAACCTGTGAAAACATACAATAATGCTGTGTAGACTAATTACACGCCACGAAGTTTTCACAAATGCAGCAAACACCCGGACGTGAAACTGCGCATGGTCTACTCTCTTGCTGGAAATTCACTATGCTGAACCGGTTTAAATTTGCCATTAAAATGTAAATTGGTTTGGTTTTAAGAAGTTCGCTAAACTAAACTGATTTAAAATAAGACACACTTTTTTTTAGACCACCATAACAAGCTGGTTTAAAAAAAACGGTTCCTATTCATTCCCTCCTAACTTGTAATATTTCCACCAATTATATTCTACTATCACAGTTGACCAGCTATTAACTATGTTATAAGAAAATACATTTTAAAGTGGCGGCAAACCGATCTAAAAAAAATGTCTCGAATAAATCGGTTTAAAATCATTTACACACCGATTATGAACGTGGATCATTTGATTAGGCCATTTAAGTGAACCGGTTTACTCTATCGAATTTCGAGCGGGAGTACTGGACAAAGAAAGTAAAGTTGATTGTCGCCGCTGGTGACTTGGCCGGAGTACACGCCCACGTGACACTATAACAATATGGAGAAGGAGGGAATATCTAGAATATTCGACTTACGAACGTCACGGAGACCGGTTTTTGACGGCGTAGTAGAATGGTGGCAAGTTTGAACAACAGACTGATTACTCAACATATGCCTACATATCAGTTCAACATTAACCAGCCTTATATCACCGAAGCAATTGGAGGAAAATAACACCATCATAACAGGAAGCACCAACCCTCTCAGGAACTTACCGAAACGTCAACATCTAGATTCTAAAAGTTATCTGTAATTATTAGACTGAATTATTGGCAAAGTATTAACTAAAAGTATTGGTATAACAATTGGTTAAAGAAACAGAACAACTATAGCGTTAAAACAGTTGTGTTAATATTTGACAGAACTTACCCTAGTCTCTACCTGGACCTTCAATATTTAATATTTATTGACAATTAATATGGTTGGTTAATAATTACAACTGATTTTTTTTTTTTTTTTAGCTGCCCTGGATAGTAAGATACATTTATTGGGTTTTTTATTTCATTGATATTTTTAGTATATTTTTGTTTGAATGTTTATTGGTGAATTTATTTATTTAAGCAATATTTTAAAACGGGAAGTCTTACAAAATATTTTTTAGTTTAAAATAAAACAGAATTCCAATAATTTCATAGTAAAAATAATTACAATAAAATGGGGTTGTGTTGATTAAATATTTGCCTGGTTTGTGGGATAAAAATTTATCTTTATAAACGTATAGAAATCAAGTTATGTACGCGTTTGTTAAAGGGCATTCTAATGAACACAATCAATTAATCTAATACTAATTTATTTTACAGAACTAATACCTAATGAAGAAATCGTTGTACCATTTTGTAAAGTTAGTAATACATCGAAAATATACAAAGATTTTCTTAATTTAATCTTTGATATTAATAAACAAATTCTTAAAGAAAGGTTACCCGTTTGAATTTACATGGCTACTTTAATACACTTATATTTTTATTCACCAAAATACCATTATAGTTTAATTTTTTTTCATAAAATTGGGTTTCTTCGATTAAGACATTAAGAAATTTAGGTATCAATGTTGCCCAAAATATCCTGTAACTTTGATAGCATTTTAAGAAGATTAATATATCAGAAGATAACATTAAAAATTGAAACGTGAAAAAGTTTAGGATTATTAGCTGTAACTAATATTTAATTTTGAGAGCTTAATTTTTTTTTTTTTTTTTTTTTTTTTATTGGGTAACCCGCGGCAACATAGGCCATTGGGTGTGGGGAGGGCACTGTAGGTTTTATATTGGGTAGGTTTGGTAGGTTTTATATTGGGTAGGTTGGTACACGTGTGTGGAGAGCTTAATTGTTTATACTACAGAAGTTATCCATAAAATAAAATTGTACTAAAACAGTAAACAATTATTTAAATAACCCCACATCCTTTAAATATAATGTTTAATCATTTTAATATAATTATAAATTAAATTGTGTAATGCAATAGGTATTACATCACATTATATTATTTTAAAACTATTATAATTATAAATACATACTACCTACTAAGTATTATCAATTCATACTAAAATAAATAGGATATTTTTGGCAAAAAATAATTCAACATTATATGATATTGTACTTTACTAATAATTGTACCTACCTACCTATTATAATTTACTAATATATTATATATTATTACATATTATGTATATCATTTTTTTTATTGCATTATGAGCTGTTTTGACTCTTGGTTGCCAAAACGAGTTTCTTTCAATTATCTTTATCACATTTCTGCTCCCAGTCTATTCCAATTTATTGTGATAATTCTTCAACACTTTTTTTCCATCTTTTCCGCAGAAGACTTTGTCATTTTTCCCTCACCATATTTTCCATTGATCTTTTAATATACTTCCATCAGTCTATCAAACATGGCCTGCCCATTCTTTCCTTGTCCCTCTGCTGCATTACCCCACATCTTATCTTTTGTAAAGCTGCTATAATTGGACGTTGTCTCCTTCAATATATTTAGGTATTTATTAATACGGGCAAATTTCCAATTCACAATTGTTGTATTAAGCGTTTAAAGGATGTAGTAATAAGAAATATTAGTATGTAAAAACTAGGTTTAAAAAACAATTAAATGTTAAACATTAAACATATTACAGGTAACTAGGTTAAGACAATAATAATGCAACACAATAACAATTAAGTATAATCGATAGTTTTCGATTTTAAGTTTTTAGATATAAGGAAAATGTAAAAACAGAAAAGGGGTTAGAGTGTGGTGATCGAGTGAATCGAACTGGACATCCGAGTATAATAAAGTGCTTGTATTACTAATCGTTTGTTTTTTTTTTATTATCTGTTAAAAAATTACTGTATTCTTGTTTATTAGAACCTATACTATTATCATGTAATACGATACTAATTTGCTTATTAACTGTTGGAATTAAAATATTACTATATTCCTTTTATTAGAATCTAAATTATTATCATATACTACTATATTCGTGCTGTCTAAAATATTAACGTTATTTCTTTCCCCCAATGCTTCTACCGTGGTTCTTGCTACAACAATGTTAGACAAATTTCCTTGAAAATAATTTCCATTGGGTCCTGCCACTGGTTCTGGGTTGTTGAACTCTATTGTCTCGTAGTCATTATCCTCATTCGTACTATTTTGATAATAATTGTCACATGCAATTGTAATTTTTTCAATTTTCCCGTTAATATCCTGTGCCTTATGGATTAAATTTTCATATATATTTTTACTATCATCTATCTCCCTACGATTTACTTAATTTCTTACTGTTATCTCAATTAGTTCTTCCTGTATACCGCCATTATTAATTTTATTGTCTATAGAGGTGTTTATTATGCTTTGTTTTTCAACTGTATTTATCGTATCCTCCAGGTAATCTGATCCTATTTTCCCCTTTTAAAATTTTGATAATCTGGCCCTTATTTCTTGTACTGTACCAATAGATTTTAATTTATAAAACTTGCAAATTTCTATAAGAGCTGGTTTCTTTTTAAGATATATATCTGTCAAATTTGAAATGATAAGCGTCCTATCTGTGTTCATATCTCATTTAAAATATACCAATAAACATAAAAACCTAATACTAACCTTTTTGTTTGGAACACACACTACTGTGAAATCCAAAAGTCGCATCTGATCAAAACCCCCAAATAGTTGGCTTGTCCCTTGAATCGTGTATGTAACACACAAATGTACACACACAAACGCACACACACACAGGTCGTAGAATAACGAGCCACTATTTGGGCGCCACATTGTCGTATACGCCGATCACGGACGTACACAACCATTTTACAACAGATAATAAAAAAAAAAACAACCAAGACGTAGGTCATTATTACGACGAGGTTGCCTCAGAAACCTATAGTAATATGAATAGGAAAGTAGAAGTAACAAAGAACATCAAGTTTGAAAATAATTTAGTGAACGGGGAAAATAAGGAAGAATCAACAATAAAAAGTAATCCAGTGAAAAGGCACGAAAGAATCATTATGGCCGGACGGACGTTAAAAGTAACTCCGGAATATTTTACAGGGAATGAAGACGTAAAGAGATTTTTAGAACAATATTCAATGATAACGTATTTTAATAATTGGAGTGAAAAGGACAAATTACGATTTTTAACAATGTTCGTTAAAGGTACAGCTGGAATTTTTTTTAGAAAACTTAAACAATTCAAAAGATAATTGGACATGGCAGGAATTGGAAGAGGATTTTATAGATTAATACCTTGTTTATTTCTTGATTGCGTCGGCTACAGCTGGATAAAAATCTTTTGACATTTCGATCAAATCTAAGTATTCAATAGAATCCAATGGTTTTGTACCATTTTTCCACATTTCATACCATGTTCTGGCTTCAGTTACAAAATTTGATGACAAAATATTTCCATAGAGTTTTACAATATCATTTGATGTGCAAATAAACTGTTCTTTACTCATGTTTTTCATAGCATAGGGATGAAGATTCATTAGAGAAAATGATTGATTGTGAATTTTAGAAAAGCGATCGTTTAATGATGATATAACTGAATCTAAATAAGGAACGAAAATGGATATTCTGAAAAACTCTTCATGGTTTGTAGATGGATGATTTGATCTTTGACTTAGTCATGCAGCTACTCAAGGTGGACGTATTTCAACATCAAGTTCTTCAGCGATTTCTTTAGATTTTGCAAATAATACGGTAAATGCAGTCGACGAATCATTTCTATACAACTGCAAAATATCAACTAGTTTGGTTATGTGATTGTTCACCGTTTTCAAATTTATATTAACTTGTTGAAGTAGATTGCATACTAGTTCAAATTTAGCGGAATAAACAGCTATTACTTGCAATAATTCATGGACACTTCCCCGTCTGCCATTTCCCCGTAGCCACTTCCCCGTAATACATTTCCCCGTCCATATTATATTATTTATATATTATAATGAATTTTAAAAAAAGTAATTCATAATTTATTGATCACGTAAATATAACATAATATACATTGTCGAGCTGTAATGGTAATAATGTTTTAATAATGTTTTAATTAATTTTGTAGCTCTAAATTTTGAGCGATGCCAATTAAGTACTCATCCAGATCACGTTCGTCATATGTAGATACAATATTTTGTATACGTCTAGCAACATCGCGATATTTTTTCTTTTTTGCTGGAGGTTCTTGTCCAGCAATGAATTGGTTAACTTTTAATTCAGTTAACTGTTGTTCTTTTTTAAGACCCTCAATAAGTCGCCATATGGTAGGATGAGACGCAGCTAATAAAGATGAGAATGCTCTATGCCAACCTTCAATATTATTATTTGTTTTTGGCAAACCTGCTTGTGTAGTATCGTATTGGTTCCATAATTTTAAATCGAATATTGGAGGTCGTCGTATATTTCTTCTAGTTGGTCTCCCAATCCACGTCTCTTCAAAACAATCAATTAAATGGATTAATAACTCTTCATTATCTACAAAAAACTGTTGAGACATCAATTCGTTGAATTTCTCAATAACATCTGACACAGGAACAAAAGCTAAAGCCATTAGCTGCTTTATTTTCAAAGCAAAATCTGCATTATTCGTATATTTTTTACGTATTTCTGGAAGGCTTTGTATTTTTCGCCATAGTCATTGACCAAAATGAAAAAAACAGCCTCTCATTTGTGTACCAGTATAAACATTAGTAAATGCTTCAATTAGACCATGTTCAAAATCAGTCATTATACTAATCGGACTTAAATTTTTTTCCAAAATCAAAAGTTCACGGGCAACTCGAGTATAACTCTCTTTTGATTTGTTAGGTAAAAGTACAAAAACTAATGGCAATACCGCATTATATTTTATCGCATGTATGGATTTGAGTAAACAAATGTGGTGCTGATTTAAACGTGCCATCTATAAACCAATGACTTTGCTCAGACGCTAAAATCTTTAAATTATTTTTTGTCGAAAATAATAATAATCTATTATTGTCATCCACGCCACTATCGTATAGAAGAAATTTCTCGTTGTCTAAGGTAATATTATATGGTTCAAAAATAGGATATATTGATATGTATACGTGATGTATAGATAGTACGAAATAGGAATTTTTATATTATTCTTTCAAGATTTTATAAATAATATAATATGGACGGGGAAATGTCGTACGGGGAAACGTATTAGACGGGGAAATGTCTTACGGGGAAGTGGCTACGGGGAAATGTCTGACGGGGAAATGGCAGACGGGGAAGTGACCTGATACCCTTGCAATGTAACAATAAAAACTGGTGTAGTAGCAGCAGTAAAGAGTTGATAAGATTTAATTTTGGTTTTTGCATTTGCTGTACTTTTATTTGCTGTTATTTTTGCTGTACTGTACCAATAGATTTTAATTTATAAAACTTGCAAATTTCTATAAGAGCTGGTTTCTTTTTAAGATATATATCTGTCAAATTTGAAATGATAAGCGTCCTATCTGTGTTCATATCTCATTTAAAATATACCAATAAACATAAAAACCTAATACTAACCTTTTTGTTTGGAACACACACTACTGTGAAATCCAAAAGTCGCATCTGATCAAAACCCCCAAATAGTTGGCTTGTCCCTTGAATCGTGTATGTAACACACAAATGTACACACACAAACGCACACACACACAGGTCGTAGAATAACGAGCCACTATTTGGGCGCCACATTGTCGTATACGCCGATCACGGACGTACACAACCATTTTACAACAGATAATAAAAAAAAAAACAACCAAGACGTAGGTCATTATTACGACGAGGTTGCCTCAGAAACCTATAGTAATATGAATAGGAAAGTAGAAGTAACAAAGAACATCAAGTTTGAAAATAATTTAGTGAACGGGGAAAATAAGGAAGAATCAACAATAAAAAGTAATCCAGTGAAAAGGCACGAAAGAATCATTATGGCCGGACGGACGTTAAAAGTAACTCCGGAATATTTTACAGGGAATGAAGACGTAAAGAGATTTTTAGAACAATATTCAATGATAACGTATTTTAATAATTGGAGTGAAAAGGACAAATTACGATTTTTAACAATGTTCGTTAAAGGTACAGCTGGAATTTTTTTTAGAAAACTTAAACAATTCAAAAGATAATTGGACATGGCAGGAATTGGAAGAGGATTTTATAGATTAATACCTTGTTTATTTCTTGATTGCGTCGGCTACAGCTGGATAAAAATCTTTTGACATTTCGATCAAATCTAAGTATTCAATAGAATCCAATGGTTTTGTACCATTTTTCCACATTTCATACCATGTTCTGGCTTCAGTTACAAAATTTGATGACAAAATATTTCCATAGAGTTTTACAATATCATTTGATGTGCAAATAAACTGTTCTTTACTCATGTTTTTCATAGCATAGGGATGAAGATTCATTAGAGAAAATGATTGATTGTGAATTTTAGAAAAGCGATCGTTTAATGATGATATAACTGAATCTAAATAAGGAACGAAAATGGATATTCTGAAAAACTCTTCATGGTTTGTAGATGGATGATTTGATCTTTGACTTAGTCATGCAGCTACTCAAGGTGGACGTATTTCAACATCAAGTTCTTCAGCGATTTCTTTAGATTTTGCAAATAATACGGTAAATGCAGTCGACGAATCATTTCTATACAACTGCAAAATATCAACTAGTTTGGTTATGTGATTGTTCACCGTTTTCAAATTTATATTAACTTGTTGAAGTAGATTGCATACTAGTTCAAATTTAGCGGAATAAACAGCTATTACTTGCAATAATTCATGGACACTTCCCCGTCTGCCATTTCCCCGTAGCCACTTCCCCGTAATACATTTCCCCGTCCATATTATATTATTTATATATTATAATGAATTTTAAAAAAAGTAATTCATAATTTATTGATCACGTAAATATAACATAATATACATTGTCGAGCTGTAATGGTAATAATGTTTTAATAATGTTTTAATTAATTTTGTAGCTCTAAATTTTGAGCGATGCCAATTAAGTACTCATCCAGATCACGTTCGTCATATGTAGATACAATATTTTGTATACGTCTAGCAACATCGCGATATTTTTTCTTTTTTGCTGGAGGTTCTTGTCCAGCAATGAATTGGTTAACTTTTAATTCAGTTAACTGTTGTTCTTTTTTAAGACCCTCAATAAGTCGCCATATGGTAGGATGAGACGCAGCTAATAAAGATGAGAATGCTCTATGCCAACCTTCAATATTATTATTTGTTTTTGGCAAACCTGCTTGTGTAGTATCGTATTGGTTCCATAATTTTAAATCGAATATTGGAGGTCGTCGTATATTTCTTCTAGTTGGTCTCCCAATCCACGTCTCTTCAAAACAATCAATTAAATGGATTAATAACTCTTCATTATCTACAAAAAACTGTTGAGACATCAATTCGTTGAATTTCTCAATAACATCTGACACAGGAACAAAAGCTAAAGCCATTAGCTGCTTTATTTTCAAAGCAAAATCTGCATTATTCGTATATTTTTTACGTATTTCTGGAAGGCTTTGTATTTTTCGCCATAGTCATTGACCAAAATGAAAAAAACAGCCTCTCATTTGTGTACCAGTATAAACATTAGTAAATGCTTCAATTAGACCATGTTCAAAATCAGTCATTATACTAATCGGACTTAAATTTTTTTCCAAAATCAAAAGTTCACGGGCAACTCGAGTATAACTCTCTTTTGATTTGTTAGGTAAAAGTACAAAAACTAATGGCAATACCGCATTATATTTTATCGCATGTATGGATTTGAGTAAACAAATGTGGTGCTGATTTAAACGTGCCATCTATAAACCAATGACTTTGCTCAGACGCTAAAATCTTTAAATTATTTTTTGTCGAAAATAATAATAATCTATTATTGTCATCCACGCCACTATCGTATAGAAGAAATTTCTCGTTGTCTAAGGTAATATTATATGGTTCAAAAATAGGATATATTGATATGTATACGTGATGTATAGATAGTACGAAATAGGAATTTTTATATTATTCTTTCAAGATTTTATAAATAATATAATATGGACGGGGAAATGTCGTACGGGGAAACGTATTAGACGGGGAAATGTCTTACGGGGAAGTGGCTACGGGGAAATGTCTGACGGGGAAATGGCAGACGGGGAAGTGACCTGATACCCTTGCAATGTAACAATAAAAACTGGTGTAGTAGCAGCAGTAAAGAGTTGATAAGATTTAATTTTGGTTTTTGCATTTGCTGTACTTTTTGATAGTTCTTCCAAAGCTTTGACAATAACAATAAAATTGTCAGCAAAAGTTCTAATACTCTTATATTTTGCTGACCAACGAGTTTCACAAAGTAAAGGAATATTGGGAATAAGCTTACGAGTTTTCGTGTAGGATAAAGGCTACTATTGTCATTATTGGGTTTTCTAATCATAATCACTAGCCCGCGTTACATTGTAGTCGTTAAGAGGACGTGATACCAAAAAAAAAACTAAAATAACTTTGTATCGTCATACAATTTGAAAAAATATTTTTACGCGTATTTAATCATTATTATTATTATTATTATTACGTATATAAGCATTATTTAGAAATCAGCGTATACCTACTTGCACGATGCACCCCCCTGATAAAATTCCTGGCGGCGCCTATGTCCATATTAATTGTGGTTATTTGATTTTTTGTAGTTTCAGTCAGTGCTCAATTCTCTGTTACTAAAACTTGATATATTCGGTTGCAGACTATTATTTTTGAGGTTCTTTTGTGACTTTGGCCTCCAATACTTATCCTTATTTCATATGTTATCTATAAAGCCTCAGTATATACCTAATTCTGTCATTGCTATTTTTATTGTTATTAGAACTATATTAAAATTTACTTTTTTCATAGAGTTGTTCGATAGAATTTCACCTAACTATTGTAATGATATGCTCACACACCATTATAATAAATAAACTAAAATCTTACAGAGTAATAAATAACGGCCATACTGTCGCTTGTAGAAATCGGATATCCCTAATAAAACCGTTGTCATCGACAATTAGGTACGATATCTATTATGCGATCACGAATTGAGAAATCGGCACGTACCAGTTCCTCGTGGCCCGTTGGGCGCAGGGCGTGCGGAATTCTTATATGTCACCAGAGAAAATTAATGGTAAAAAAAAGGTGCTTGCTGCTAAAGAGAAATCTATCCCGAGGAAGTACAAAAAAACCTTTGATAAAAACCGCCTACTATACTCTCTGGTTGGAATATCCGTGTCGTCCCTTAAACCAGTGGGGGGGGGGGGGGGCTATAATTGTGCGGAAAATAATTCAACGGGACGTAATTTTGCGGAAATTAAATTTGCGGAGCGTAATATTTTGGAATGTTTAATCACGGAATGTAAAACCTCAGATCGTAATATCTCGGACTGTATTATCGCGGAATGTAAGATTCTGGACCGTAGTATCACGGACCGTAAAGTGACGGAATATAAAATTTCTTACTGCAATATCCCAGACCGTAAAACCACGGACTGTAATATGACGAAAATTTATAGTGTGGAACGTAAAATACCAGAACGTAATATTACGGAAAATAATAATTGGTTCCTAAAATATTAAATGCTAATTGCCTCTAAGGTCCGCTAGGGGTCGCCATCGCTTCTAAGTTGGCGGCCGCACATAAGGCCATTTAACTATTTTACGGTGCCAAAAATATAAAACCATTTTTTTTTTGAAATTTTGATTTGAAATGCTTATAAAAATACTTTTTCATAATTATCTTTTAAAAAAATAATGTTCGTTGCAGTTGGGTACAATTGTTATTAGTATTATAAATAAAAATAATTTACATTTAATAATTTCTGTATTTTAAATTAATGATATCGATAAGTAATACGTATACAAATTATATTTTACAATCAGACTTTATTCTACATCCATGTTCTCATCATCATTATTGACCTTCTCATTATCATCACCATCGTAATCATCATCATCATCACCTTCATCATCATCACCAGCACAAAATGAAGGCAATCTGAGCATACCTAATACAACTTCATTAAATTTTGTTTGGTTCTTTTTTGGTTTTTTTCGAGTGTTTGTTACGACAGGGTCCGAGGATATCAGCATCCAGTTAAATATGTCAGTATTTGTATTGATCCTAGAAGTTTTTCTCGAGTGATATTGTCTTAATGTTTTGTATTCTTTATGGGCACTTTCAATTACATCTTCTGACAGTTGCCCTACTGGTAACGGTAAGGATTTTATAATGTCAGCTCCGTGAAGTAATAGTTTGTGAACAGTGGCACTCATTTTATACCAACCATAAAGTGAAATAGCCATTTGTGCTGTTTCAAAGCAATAATTTTTAAATATTTCTTCTTTGATATAGTGCCCACAAGAAATAACGCAAAGTATATTTGAAAATCTTTCTATTAATTTTTTATCAATTCCAGTTATTTGAGAAACAAGTGAAGGGTTTTTAAAAAATTTTCGGGCCGTGTTACCATCATTACTATTACCTCCACCTTGTTTTGGCTGATCAACAACGAGACCCATTTCTTTGTAAAAGTTAGATGCTATGTTATTTTTTCTTTCCTTTACTTTTTCTTTTGCATATTCCCCTCTTGCTTGCCACTGTTGTAATTCTAATTTATATGCTATATGAAGTAAATATTCATAACATCTAAGATGTGCATGTAGTATAGAAATACCATATTTGAAGGTATCTTTATTACAGGCTCTGTTCTTTAATTTTTCTAGATCGTTTAAGTCTTTAGGAGTAGCATTACAAACATTACATGCTTGGGAACTTGAAGTCTCGGTCAAAATGTTGACAGTCTTTCCATCCAGCATTGTACAAATAGGAACATGTTTAAATTTTATTTCTTTTGCGCCTAGGATAATTATTGTGGGTTCTAAAAGTGATATTTGTGATTGTACTTCATTATACACTTCTTTCACATTTTGAACATTTTCTTTTTTAATTTTGAATCCAATTGGTCGACAATACCTTGTCGATGACGGTGCTCTATTTTTCCAAAATATTTTTTTGTTGTTTGCATTTGATTCGCACATTTGTAGTGGAACAATTGTACATAAAATTATGTTTGAATCCGCATATTCTGAGTTATTTGCAAAATTTTGTTTATAAATACTATGTCCACCGCTGCCATCTATTCCCCATTTATAGTAAACTTCAATAGTATCACAGTCATCCGAAATGTTCTGGAGAATTACATTGGCCTGCACTTGTACCAGACGTTGTGTAGTATGTATAAAAAGATCTTTCAGTGGTACCACAGCTTCGTTTTCAGATATCTTAATATTTATAGGATAACATTTCCTCTTTGCTTCTTGTATCACATGATATGAGGGATAAATGTCCGCACCTCTTTCTTTTGCTCCGAGTCGCATCGTAATATAATTTTCTTTTGTTAATCCAAGATCAACCATAAGACCTAAGGCTTCTTCAGGGCTGTATGGTCTTATAGTAATAGAAGATGAATTATCATGCACCAATTTCATTTTTTTTAGTCTAGTGGGTGTAGTATCAATGGCTAATTTTAAAACTTGGGCTGCAGTTCTCCTCCCTGATTTCACCAAACTTGATCCTGCAGCTAAACACACTTGTTCTGAACTATGTTCCGATAAAATTGAATTTATTTGCCTTTGTTTACTGCGTTGAGAACTCTCTTCAAAAGATTTTTTTGGTCTGCCTCGGCTATTTTTCTCTGGACGTTTGGGCGCTGATAACGAAAGCTGTGATAGCTGTACCTCAGGGAGTTTCAAGTCATCATCAATCCATCTCATATGCTTGGTATTAAAACGATCATACATATAATTACAAGCACGCCATTTTTTAAAAATCTTCGTGACAAATACTTTCACTACACATTTTATTTGCTTAGTACAATGTTCAGAAAGTTCAGTATCACCAAACTTGTCTATTATATAGTGCAATAAATGTTCATTACACTTATACGATGAAAAATTAAAAAACTGTTCATTTTGTAATAGTATAAATAGTTCTCTTCTTTTGATTTTAATTTCCTTATCAGCGGAATTGCCACGACTACCTAAAAAGAATGCCCTCAATATCAAAAAAGGGGAAACAAGTGGGCGTATATTTTACATTTTTATACTTGTTACGAGATATTGTTTTAAATATGTCAAAAAAAACAGTGGAACTCGATAGAACTTTTTTTATAACTCTAGTTTAAGTTGATATTTTAATATATTTGTTCAACAAAAATAATATTTCTTAAAATAATATTATATATATAATGTACATATATTATGTTAACAATAATTATTGCATATTAAAGCACATACCTGAAGCTTCATTGTCCATATTGAAAAATTTGTGATTTTAAATTTTAAAATGAACAAATCGAGTGTAATATTATGACAACAACGTACGTAGTAACTAATCCGTACTAGTCGTGCGTAAGAAACCAGACTTGAAGTACACGCACAGACTATTATGTCGCGATAACAAAATAAGTTATTATGGTACATTATGGACTAGTTTGTAGATAACGATTTAAAGGTATTTTTAATAACTATAAAGAAAATATATATTTCAATTTTTGTCGTTGTAATATAGTTAATTGGCCTTACGTGGGCCGAGGCGGGCTATTTGAATAAGTACCCGATTTTCGACGACTGTGCAGTCCTAAGACGGAAGCCATAATATATTTCTAATTTATTCGTATGCTGTCAGTCAAGTGTACGTTACCGCAGCACAATCACCATTTGTTATCACGTTATCTGTCGGTTGTTATACCAATTAATATTACCTACTTTATAAACTTTTTTTTTACCAAATGTTTAAATGTTTCTTACGAAAATCGTTTGAAGGACTTGTTTAAAAAATTAAAAAAAGTTGTATCAACAGTGACAAGACACATTTTAAATTGTTCATTATTAAATTTGATTTCATATCCAAAGGTGGGCATTAACTAGTTAGTTAATTTTCTAATCAACTTGTGAATTTAACTAGTTTAATTGACAGTTTAAATAACTTAGCTTTCCTCAGTTTGTTTGAAAATAATCAGCATCAAGTTAAACATTTTTGAAATTTTTCGTTTTTATGGTTTCATACGTAAATATTAATACTAAAATAAAAGTAAAAATAAAATAATCCAATACTATAATAATACAAACATTTCTGTTATTTTTCTAGATAAAATAATTTTGTAAATGGATTTTTGTTATAATAGGTTAAATACGCATAATTGATAATTAGTATTATATGACCTTAAATTTTTATTTGGTATAATAAAATTAATATTTATTAATTAATTTATTGTGATGTGTAGAACGTAGGTATTTAAATATTTAATAATCATGTAAAGTAAAATAGGTATAATTACTGTACAGTACAATGAAAGTTCAATAACATTGTTTATTATAATAATTTAGGAAATTAGAAAGAACGCAGTCATTATTTATGTGATTCACATACTAGTTAAAAAAAGTATATTAACTTTTTTTTAAACTGAGTTAAGTTAATAGTTTGTCCCTATCAACTTTTAACATATCGAGTTAAATGTATGATTTCTTAACTGTTAACTGTCAACTTATCGATCTTATCCTCGCTTAACTGAACTTAGCTTGAGTTAATTGTTTTCATTAATTTACCCATCTTTGTTCATATCCGATGGATATACATGTTCAAATAGATGGATTATATATTTTAGAAATTTGTAATACATATGCTTATTATTATGAGTAAATTAGATTTTTATCCTGATACTATGGACCAAGAAAACATCTAATAAAATATCTTTTGAAAAACTCGGAAAACATTCTGAAACAGACTAAACAGCAATTTAAAGCTTTCTATTGAAATTTCAGAGAGATTAATTAATCTATTGAATGTATTATAAAAAAAATATAATCGATTAATTTTATAAGTAATACCATCGATTATGAATACTAGTACCTATTTATAATACTAGTTATACCAATAGATTCCGTAAGATTTAAAGGGTGTTTATAGTTTAATTTTTCTACATCCAGGTAGCTAAGATACTGAAACGGCTAACCTTATTAGTATCAAAAACCAAATGCAAAAAATCATTTTTTGATTCAGCACTATTGTAATAGGTATCACACTGTATGACATTTTTGTTTGCTAAACCACATATTATAAAATCTGTAAGTGTGATGATGGTGTGATGCGAACCGACTATGTTTTACCTTACTTAATCTTCCTAGGTACCCAATGGCCAATCCTATACCGTATGGTTATTTAAAAATAAATTTTCCATAATTTTGAAATTGAACTCTTAAACATTTCAAAATTAGGTTTTAGATTCTGAGCGGAACAATGAATATTGTATTGATTTTACAAAGATGCGTGTATTTTATATAAATTATAGGTAGGTGTACATACACGATTTATATTTTAAAAATTGGATTTATTCTCAGTACTTAGCAAAATTAAAAATAGCCAGGATAAACAACATCCCACCTCACATAATCCAAAATTCTAGTTATACCGCTGTACCAAAGAATATAAGTAGTGAAAGAAGATATCGAAAATAATAAGGTATCAACTTAGTTTTTGTTTTTTTAATGTGGTCACCTTAATGTGATTGAATATTGCTGGGTGGTATAGATTATAGGCTATAAAAGCTATACTCCGTTCACGTTATAGAATACCTTACTTGTATCGATTATTAGAAGTTATATTGTGATACTAGTGATGTAAGTTGAAACTTAAAATTACAAAATTAAGAAATACGACTAGGTATATTATAAAAACTATATTAATAATTAAATTATTAGGAAAATAATAATTAATTATTTCTAGAGGACGCTATACGCAGCTCATGTGGTGTCTCCGTCTTTCAAATGTAAAACATAGAAAAACTGTTTTGCGCGGGTAAGAATCACTCAGACTGTAGTCCAAGCTAAGCAACCAGATTTTCACACTATAAAGAGGAGAACATATTTAACTGTGTAACGTTGATTTTATTTTTTCGATATCAGAACTAAAAAATAAGTTATTCAAGATCGAAAAACTCAAAAATAATAAATTTTTTAACAATAAAAACTTTTATCGTATTTGTGATATCGAAAAATTAAAAACAACGTTGCAGTCAATTTTCTCTTCTTTCTAGTGTGAACATTTGGTTGCTTAACTTGGACTACAGTCTGAGTGGTTCTTACCCGCGCAAAAAAGTTTTGTTATGTTCTATATATTTTATAAGACGGGAACAATAACACATGCGGGTGTAGAGTCCTCTTAAAAAATAAAAAACGATGATATAATATGATAAATGGCCAGTGTTGAAATAAAAAGTAACGTCAGAGCAAAAACTAAAAACCAAAAATATGATTAAAATATTAAAAACCGTAAATATAAGCCAACATATTATCAACAAACGCCGATTATCAAATTTATATATTGAATAATGGTAGAGTTTTATTATTATGTGACCCGTTCAGACGTTCTAATTTGCAGTTCGGAAAATCGGGCTGATATTGGAATTTGGAAATAACGTTGAAAAACTAAACAGTGCACTCAGTGCAGTCTTATTAATATTATACTCATATTATAAAAATAAACACAACCATATTAATATATTATCAGCTCGTTAATAGACATAGCCGTATAGACGTCATACGATTCAATCTATTCGCATACGTTATTGGTACTGCAAATTGTTAAGTGTGAATTTCTGGAGTTTTTTTCCGATTTAATTACAATATATTGTAATGTATATGTTCTTAAATGGTTTTATGTACAGGCATAATGGGAAAAAAAATGGACCTAACCTAACCTTTAAATAGGTCTTTTAGTACTTATCAACACTGGTTACAACTTACTAGATAAGATACAATACAAATTATGTCTACTGGCTAGTAGGTCCTAGGTATACTATGTAATATAACCTTAGGTAATATAGGTACCTACTTAGAATTTTACTAATAGCTTAAGCACTTAATACTAATTAGATACTGGAATAGGGTCTGCTATTTAGTTATTAGTTAAATAGATCCATAACAACAAAATATAAATACCTACACTTTATATTACAAAATGTCTTAAGTCATATGAAGTTATGTCTAGAATTGTGGTAATGTTTGTATTGGCGTTGAATATTCTGTGTCTTTAGTTAGTACGTAGGTACCTAACTTATTATTATTAATTTTGAATTGATAATAAATATTATTTGATTTTCAAAGTATTTTTTTTTCAGTCGAACCTTCTCTGACATCTTCCTAATTAAACTTTTTTTTTTTTTTTTTTAGTCTTCAATCCTTAGATTGGTTTGCTGCAGTTCTCCATGCTTCCCTATCATTACTCAATTCCTTTAGTTTTTTATAACTATTCTTCCCCATGTCACTCATTAATTGCTTCATATACTCCATCCTTGGTCTTCCTCTTCCTATATGGCCTTCAACGTCGCCTTCTATGACGGTTTTTGTTAGAATCTCATGGCGTAGTAGATGTCCTATCATTTTAGCTCTTATAACTTTTACGGTATGCCATAGTATCTCTTTTTCTTTTATTCTAATTAGTACTGCTTAATTCGTTATTCTATCAATCCATTTAATTCTTAACATTTTACGATAACACCACATTTCAAAGGCCTCTAGTTTTCTTTTCTCTGTTGCACTGATTGTCCAGGTTTCACAGCCATATAAGGCAATACTCCATATATATATTTTATATATATATGGAGCACTATCAAATATAGAGGTACCCACTAACATAAGAAGAAAATCTAGACAATTTACATTATAAAATGAAATATTTACTACAAAAGAAACACACCACCGAAAAGTTATAACGCAATTCTTGTAATGCCAAAAACATTGATTAATGAGATATTAAAATCCTATCACGCAGGTTATTAAAATCCTATCATCACAGGTGGACATACAGGCATATCAAGCACTATTCATAAAATTCAAAATAAATATTATTGGCCTTCGTTACAGAAAGGCACCACCAATTTTATTAAATCTTGTGACGAATGTCAAATTAATAAAAAAAAAATGAGCGGCAAACCAATAGGTTTATTACACCCCATACCAATAACAACGGGAAGACCATTAAATAGGATAACATTTGATTACTTAGTACCCTTACTCCTTAGTATCAAACAACAAAAAACAATATTTTCTAGTAGCCGCATGTAACACTACAAAATACATATTTAGTAAGGCAGTTGAATCGGCTGCGGCCAAAGCAACTGCCAAATTTTTAATAGAAATAGTATAACATTGGGGCTGCTTTAGAAACTTTTCGTCGATCGAGGCACTCATTTCAGAAATAAATTAATCACTGATATATGTTCAAACTTGGGAATAAAACAAACTTTGTCAACGAGTTATTCACCGTAGACACAGGGACCATAGTTGAAAAAATTAATGGTGTATTAACAGGCTCATTAAAAAACTATTTAACAAATGATGATCAAACAAAATGGTCATATTTCTTGCCTTACATAACATTAGCATACAATGCGTCAATGCCACACCTCAAACTACTACCAATTTTAGCCCGTTTCACTTAATGCACGGCTTTCAACCAATATTTCCCATAGATAGCTAAATCATCCCCGAAAACGTACCATATTGTTACAATCACTAATAGAACTAAATAAAATTAGGAATAAAATACCACAACAAATTTAAGAAGCTCAAATAATTAAAAAAAAATACCATGATAAACACATACAGCAATAAACTATAACATTAATGATTTAGTTATGATTAGCTTTCCATTCCTCGAAGTGAGAAAGTCTCCCAAACTAGGATCCATATACAGAGGACCATTTAAAATAATAGACAAGATCAACGACTTAAATTATAAAATAAAATTAATATTAAACAACAAAGAAACCGTCGACACTATACATATTGTACGGAGATTAAAACCATACTACAAAAGGGATTAAGTTAGGGCATTTTTGATCTCTAAATACTTACATAATTAATTTAAAACACAATAGGCTCAGCCTGCCAAAATATAAATATTATATAACATATACTTTTTTTCTCTCCTTGCTTTTCTCTCTCTTCTTTTTTTTTATTTATTATTACAACAATAAAATAAATATAAACAACTTATAAAATATCATAAAATACATAAAAATGCAAGACATGCAATATAACATATAAAAAAAACAATATCAACCAAACCAAATAATTTATATAACACACACCACAACATGGAAATTTCATTACTAAGTTAAATTTAAGACTAGTGCATTATTATACCTATATTTAGAGGTAGCACATTATTTATTATTGTTATCTATTACATTACCTAAATCACAAATTCATTAAATAAAACCATATATACATAACAATATCACAGCCATAATAGGTAAACCATTATTATTCAACATTTTTTTTTTAAATCTATATGTAATACGCTATATAACTTAATATCATTTGTTTGTCATGTATTGATTTATGTTATGTTTTATTATACAGGTAAATATTACAAACACACATTAACAGTTTATTATTTCAGAGACCAAACCAAAACACCAAATCACCGATAACTAAAAATATACATAAATAATTAATAAACAAATATATAATAAAATATTACCCGTAAAAAAAAAACATAATAAACGCACAACAATTTTACAAAAATGTAGTCATTCAATACAAAATTAATATTCACATAAATACTGATTCTAAAATGTATCCCACACAAACATTCATAGCTTACGACTGCGGAGGTCCACGAGTCAACATAAGTGCATTTAACAGCATAGACGTAGACTTTTGTGAAAATCCAAAACCCACAGAAATACATCCAATACCTAAAATAAAATTATTACAGAAAATTGAAATACATTCACAACAATACAAAGCATGCATCATTTCCATAGATTACTTAATAACAAGATTCTCCACATTTGAAGATGCACAAATGGTTGAAGGGGGATTTTATTCCGAAATAATTGAACTAGGACACGCTCGATGCAAAGAATTACACCACAAATTAATTTATCAAACCCCGTTAGGATGCATAATATCGGGCATACATATAAATGAAATTTTCATTACATCACACACAAGTGGTGGATCTTTAGACAAAAAAAGCAACTGTACCTATAGGAACAACATTCACAAATGCCAGGGGCACATGGAACAATGTAATAGTACAGGCTAAATATAATATTCATTTATCTGAGGGCACAGCCATGGCAAACACCGAAGAAAATATTCTAATCTTACCGACAGGGTCTAGATTAAAATTATCAGATTCTTATGGGCTTGACCAATACAAGGGGGGAATAATATGGACAAACGAAAGACAAGACTGTAGTATATCAGAATACGACGTATTATATGACGGACCAGCATCCATTGTCACAGCCAAAACCCACAACAATTATAAAATTGAAACGTACGTTGTAGAGACAATCTACATAGCTTTTGCGCTAAAAAAAGTATCTATGACATTCGCGTGCAATATCCCGGTCATTCAAACTGAAAAAAAATCAATTACTAATCATATCCCACCCAATTTACGCAATTAGTTTCACTCCCAAACAAATTCAACCTTTTAATACTGACCTATTATCTTATACGAACACAAAATTTGTATATCTAGAATACACGATAAATAGAGCAGTGACCAAGCTTTACGAGGACCTTATAACAAAACAATGCAACTTTGAAAGACAGCTTCTCTTACAGGAACTCACCCTAGCTTCATATAGCCTTCCTGAATTCGCATACACCATAGGAGAAAGACCCAGGCATAAAGCTATAAAAAAACGGGGAAATCATATATCTCCAAAATGTAAACCTGTTAATGTGGAGATATCTGTACAAACTTCATGCTTCAATGAATTATCGGTATTATATAACAATAGAACGCTATTCGTGACCCCAAACTCACACATACTTCAAACTTACGGAACGCAGATAGACTGCAATGAATATTTGCCACCCGCATTTCAAAAAAATGGAAAATGGTTTTCATTGAAACCAAAGCCCCATAAAGTTAATAATCAACAAACGCTATAACCAGACACCACACTAAGTTGGTCATATGAAAGTTAAGATAATTTTATGACAGCGGGCATATACACACCCGATATCATGAAAGCACTCCAAAATCACTTAATGTTCCCCCAAGATTTTGAAACGGTCTAAAGAAATTTAATATGACAGACACTAGGCCATGACATTATAAACCAGGGCTTAAATATAAACCTAATAGATGAGCAGACTATAAGTAAATTAGTACATCAAGAATTACATAACATGTGGCTGGTTCACGAGTTTCGGCAACAAAATGTCTGGTGTGCTAGGATTAGTCATAATTTGGAAAATGATCATTACATCCATAAACACTGGGCTAAATATCACTTTATTATACAAAACATTCGGGTGGAGCATCAAACTTATTGCGGGTTTATTCTCCAACGTAACACACCACTTAATGCATAACACGCATAAAAAAACAATATAGTTCCAGCAACTGCCAGCTTAAAACAGTAAAAACTGAAATGCATGATAAAGAATCCGAACAGTTACTAAAATCAAATAATAGAAGAATCTCAGAATAAAAAATATATTTAATTACGTAATATTATAAACACATAATTATACCAACAATAAAAAGAGGGGGGGGGCTGCACAACACGCTCAAACTTAAATAACATTTTTTTTTCTTTCTCTTAAATACCTAGTTCAGTAATACATACAGAACATGTAAATTACAGACTTTAGGATAGGAAATATATATCAATTACGTATTAGTACAATTAAATCAATTTAAGTTTATGTACAAGTAGTATAACTAGTATATAAGGATTACAGAATAACATTAACAAATGTAAATAACCCACTTTAAGATACTTACCTAAGTACTAAAATAATTAACCTAATTTAAGTCAACATAAGCACAAAAATAAATGTTAAAACAAATGAATGCTAAAAAAAAAAAATGTTAAAGCAAGTAAATACAAAGAATGTGTAAATTTTTTTTTCTAACCTAATTTAAGTCAGCATGAAAACAAATGTAAAAAAAAAAATATAAATAAATACAAAAGAAAAGAATGTAAAATAATTAACCTAATTTAAGTTAGAATAAGATATAAAATTAATTTAAAGCAGAAAATGCTAAAATAAAAAAAAATGAACCTAATTTAAGCTAATATAAGTAAGAAAATAAATGTTAAGGCTAGGAAATATTTAAAAAAAAAAATGTAAAAAAAAAACCTCATTTAACTTCTATGTTATCAAAAATATGTTCTATGGACTAAGTACACTGTAAGCAAATTAACTATAAAATGTGTATAATTAGATAAGCATACTAAAAATTTCATTGGTTAAAAGTTAAAACTATGTAAAAGAAAATTAGCACTTAGAAAAAAAAAATATAGAATAAGAACAAAATATGTAAAAAATTCATAATATTATGTCAACATGACAATATATTGAACACAAAAATTAAATTTAAAAACAAATTGTATTGCTATCATTACAACACCAGATAGGGAACTTAAAATATAAAATATATAAAATCATTAACAATAATAGAAACGCAACAATGGAATGAGGGTAGAACGAATTTTTAGTTTCAGTTGTATACCTTACTAATTTTTCCCATATAATATGTAAACTTTAATTTTACTTCCATTGACCCTTTTAGATTGTATAATAAATATATATATATATATAGATATAAATGTCCAGTTTAAATTATATTCATACTTTTCAACTTTCAACTTACATTTTTGTTTTCACTTTCTCGCTAATCTATTTAATTGTGTGCTTTGCTCTCACTCTCGTTCACGAGCGGTGTCGTGAGGGCACAACACAAAAGAGTGCAGGGTGCCAGGGTGGATGTAATGATATACTCACACACCATTATAATAAATAAACTAAAATCTTACAGAGTAATAAATAACGGCCAGATTTTCACTTGTGGAAATCGGACCCTAATAAAACCATTGTCATCGACAAATAGGTACAATATCTATTATGCGATCACGAATTAAGAAATCGGCACGTACCGGTGCCCCGTGGGGCGCAGGGCTTGCGGAATTCTTATAAGTTACCAGAAAAAATTAATGGTAAAAAAGTGCTTGCCACCGAAGAGAAATTGAGCTCGGGGAAGTACAAAGAAACCTTTGATAAAAACCTCCTACTATACTCTCTGGTCGGCATATCCATGTCGTCCCTTAAACCAGTGCATGAGCACCAGCCACCAAGTACCTAACAACCTCAAAAATCTCAATACCGATTTCAACGAGCGACAACTGGACTCCTTGTGCGAGCAATAATCAGTGCGTTCTTTAATTAAATTTGTGTATTTGAAGTATTACTTGGTTTCATTTAAAACCTAAAACTCCTACAATATTATGTACAAACAACTGCGAATCAGGTAAGGCATATAATATAATATTTTATATTGATTGCAGTTAATACATTATATTATGTGCTTTTTACATAAAACTATATTGTACGGTGTATTTGTTCTAATTCTCGAATACACGATCTCGAGAGCCCTCCGAACACCTGGAGGAAAGTAATAGCGTAACTTTACTATTTTAACATCCGATTTTAATATTACTATCGACAGGAGTCGTTTTTATATTTATCTTATTTCTTTGTTATTACACTGTAATATTTATACAGTTATTCAATTTTTTCAAATTCTAGAATATTCGTATATAATACTTATTGAGTGGCTTATGGCGACACACACTTCTGTTTTTAAACTAGCCAACCACCCCTTTTACTGTAAATCACTAATTGGATATTTTGTACCTAATTCAAAAATGAAGAAAAAAGGAGGTGAGCGTGATAGGTGATACGTATTACTTGCATAACATGTCGGCATATATTTCAATTAATATGGGTTGGACCTATTTGTGGCACTGGTTAACAATATAAATATTTAATTATACATATTACATATAGATAATGCTACCAAAAGATTGAAGAGAATATTATATAAAAATTTAAAAATAGAAATATTGTAAAAGACAGAAGGAAAACAATATTATTTTTCCTATACTTGGCCAACTTTCGGAGTGGATCATGTAAAGAAGGTATGGGCTACCTGTACTTGCACACATATAATTGATAATTATTAATGAATGATACAAAATATAAAATGACTTGCTACTTAAACAGTATACGTTGTTTTGATAAAAATCGCACACATGAGCACCTTCATGAACGCCATATTATGATGACTGACCAAAGACCAAACGTTGCTATATTGCCATATACCTTTTTTTTTTTTTTTTTTCCTGTATTAACCGACGGCGTCACGGGAACTGCTTTCGCATTACTTCCGCGACGCCGCCATCGTTTATTGAAATTAAATAAATGTAACATTTTATAAAATTTAATATAACACCTTTTGTTATGTCCCTTAATTGGCGCACATTGAAACTAATTTTTTACATTTTATTAATAAAATAACATTGTTGGCTTAAGGCCCACTGGTTGCATTTGTTGACTTCTCGACTTTGCTGCCCGCCAGTCTTGAAGTCACGTTCATGGTCTTCCCGGCCCGGCTTGTTAGCCAGTCGGCCTCGAGTCTCGTGCCTCGCAATTCTCCTTCCATTGTGCTGGAGTTCGCGTCTCCCCGGTGATGGTTTGCCAGTTTTCCTTCTGCCCGTTTTCCTGTTGTCTCGTCTTTCTGCGAGCCTTGCGGTCTGCGGCGCCTCCTGACGCTGGGCCCGGCCCCTCTCACTCTCAATCGCGATCACCCGGACGGTGACCAACCGTGCTGTGGGCGTCCTACTAATGCCCCGGGGCACGCCTGCCGCTGTGGGGCCGTTTCGGATGAGGTGATTGGGGGTGCGGGTGCGCCGGTGTGGAGCGGCTTTCCGCTCGTCTTTCAGAGTCCGTCTTCGGCTGTTGTTGTCGGGTGGGGGCGATGTTTGCCCGCTCTGATCTGATGCCTGCCGGTGTTTTGGTTTGTTCAGTTTTCCTTCTGTTTCCTCCGTTCATTCGTTCGTTCGTGCTGCTCGGTGCGTCGAGTGACCGGTCGGCGGTTTCTTGAGGCGTTCGGACTAGCGGCCTTTCTCATCAATCGCGATCACCCGGACGGTGAGGAATCGTGCTGTGGGCATCCTACTAATGCCCCGGGGCACGCCTGCCGCTGTGGGGCAGTTTTGGATGATGATACTGGGGTGCTGAGTTTACTAGCCCCTGGGTCCCCGTCTAACCTTCCCGGTCGTCTATGCATCGAGCCTTCGGTCTGTGTTGTTGTCGGTAGTTGGAGGGCGATGTTGGCCCTCTCTGGTCGCTCGTGTTGACCCGCCGGTGTTCGGTTTTATACAGTTTGCCTTCTGTGCCTACCCGGGTTGGCCAGAACCAGAATTCCGTTTCCAGTCGGCACCACGTGGAGGTGGGGGTAGGACTCTGCCGACCTATTTCCATATACCTATAGTGACGAAAAAATTATTTAAAAAAAAATATAAGAATAAAGTAAGATAATAGTTCACCACTCTTCTGTACAGGAATCAAGTTTACGACGGCATTGAATAGGTAACTGTTATATTGTATATTGTCAAATTAGGAAATACATTTTTAAAAAAGCAAGTGAGTAGGAAACCATTTACTGTTCTCTGTACAGACAGTACAGTTAAGGTGTTTGAATGTTATTCGTTTTTGATTACGTCACCGTAGTCTGTAATGGGTCATGGGTACTTAATATGTATTAAATTTGAGTTCAATCATTGCGTATAAAAATACGATACAGAGCTGAGGCTAACCAGTCTATATTATTTATTATATATTATATATATATATATATATATATATAATATCACCATCCCAGTGATAACAATATATGATATTATACTCTCTAACACTTTTTTTACAATTTTTAATGCTGTGACTGTGGGTTATTTTAATGCATAAATGTATCATTACAGTATAGTCTTTTGTTCGCTTTATATATAATGAGTCACAGCCATTTCTATTTTTTAAGTGTTTTCTGTTTAAAGATTATATCATTACACATCAATAATTATCCTAAATAAGTGAGTAAATTTTGTTTTGTTTGCTACATCACATCTACTATCTCTATAATATAGTGTTAACATAAACTACTCCAACAGCTGTTTATTCCGGAGACTTTAAGGCTAAGCTATAAAGGTTATTACTTCAGTTATACTGCCAGTATTATTTCCTAACAGCTTCCCCTTATTATTTAGTATTAAATTGCTAAATGTTTATCTACGTCTCACGCCGTATTACTTATTTCATAAACATGGAAAGTAAAATTGTTATTTTAATAAAATCTGTAAATGAATTAAAAGTTTCAAATAACAATGATGTTGAAAGCTTGATGGACTAATGACTTTGGTATTAATATAAATAAGTAACATGACAATATGATTATGTATAATTTTAATATTATATAAGTTACATACAACTGGACAATTAACACTGTGAGTGTACACACACCATCTACGTTACATCTACGATTTTCTGTTATCTGTTAATCTGTTAGGGTCGCGTCACACTATCGCGGTTGCACCGCGCGGTAGCTACCGCGTTAAAACTACCGCGCGGTAAATTCGTGTCACACGAACGCGGTTTAACGCTCTCAGTTGTACAATTTTCGTTGTCCACGTGGGTTGTTTGTAGTGATTATAATATATTATAATATAAATTATAATATCATAAGTTCGATTTTTATTAAAGTTCATCCTTCATCAGAAGTAAGAAGATCAAAAGTAAGTTCGATTTCCATTATAATTAATAGTAATTAACCTTAATTTGTAAAAAAAAATCCTTATTATATTTACCTACCTCATTTATAAGTTAACTAATACATTTAGTAAATAAATTTCAAGTATATTAATTTATTTAATATTATATATTTGAATAGTGTTAAATAAATGTATACAAATGTTTTGTAGGATGGATTACAATTACTATATGCGTTCTTTGCAAGTAATATCAATCGCAGAATCGTTTGGGTATTTAAATTCTCCAAGAAAAGAAAGAGAATTTTGGGTACATCCATTTAATAAAAGCCGCGAAGAGAATGAGCGTTTTAAAAAATTTTATTTGGACATAAGACAGTATCCACAGAAGTTCTTTGAATATTACAGAATGTCTATTCAATCATTTGATGAACTTTTGGAGAATGTGCGTCCACATATAACAAAGCAAATTACACCATTTCGCAATCCCGTTTCTGCAGAAGAAAGACTCACCCTCACAATAAGGTAACATAAAAAATAAAAATAAATATTTATAATATATAAGGTATTATAGTAGACCATTTGAAAAATCTGATTTCTTTATTTATAATTAATACATGTTGCTTGTCATACATTTATCATAAAATAAAATATATTTTTTTAGTTTTCTACTGTATGTATGTAAATACTATATTTTTAATTTTTTTCCTCAAATCATTAAAAATATAGTAAGTTAAATTTAAAGATATTAAAACAGAATATTTAATAAAATATTATAATAATACATAAATTATAGATGAATAAAATAAAAAAAAAATAATTAAAAAATGAGGAAAAACTTTTCAAATTTTACTTACTTAATGTTAAAAAAAAATTGTTATATAGTGTGGTGAGAATTTTCATCTTGACTACTTAAATTACTATGATGCACATCAACGTTAGGAGAACCTGGATAGGAATGTAGTTGAGGCGATGTATAAGAAGAATGATATGAATGAGGGAGATCAGTTTGAAAGTTTGGAAGAAATTGTTGATGATGATTATTTCTAAAATTGGCCAAGTTAGGAGAGTAATCATCGTTTTGATAGTAATTAAATTGATGTGGATTTGGTTTATGATGTCCAAAAGAAAGAGTCTGAGAAGGATTTAGAATATTTTTTACTGACTGCATAAATTGTATTTTTAGCTCTAATTTTTGGTTTTCGTTCATTTTTTTTAAATCCGGTAAAAATGATAAAAGAAAGGATTTGTCAGCATCAAAATCTTCAGGTTTGTGTACGGGTGCGTTTTTCATCAAATGTAATAAATTTTTTTGAAAAGGCGTAATTTGTTCTTTTTTTTTTCTTTGTTGTCTTGATACTGACCCATCACATTCCTCGTGCACTGATTCCGCTGCAGACTCATCTAACTGACATTGCCTTTCATCACCGTACTCGTCTGTAGAGATCGCATTATCAGTAGAGCATGTTGGAGTCTCAATATTTCCAGTAGTTCTAATAAACATAATCATAAATAAAAAAAATAATTCTTATATAATGCGAAATATATCAGAATAATATGTATCCTTACTTTCTTTTCTTTACAACAGGTTGTAAAAAAGATAATATGTCAGAATATGTATATCTTTTTGTATTCCTGGCTTCTGATCCACTCTGAATTTTTCTTGTCTCATTTATGTCTCTGGTGTAATTATCTCTTAAATGTTTCCATTTTTTTTTTAATTCTTCGACTATAAATACATAAAATAATAAAATCTGTTTATTCGGAATAAACGCAAAAAAATTATAAATAAAATATATATCAATAGAATAATGTAAAGAATTAGATGTGGATTTTTTAATTATATTAGATTCTGAATGGAGTGATGAATAAATTGATAATATTTCGTAATAATTTTAACAATAATAAATAATAGTAAATAATACTAACAAAAATTCAAATAAATAATTATTACAAATTTTGAATTTCAATAAATAAGTTTAATAATATAATAATAGTAATTAATTTTAATTCAAATATTAACCGACAATTATTCGAATAACTATCTTTGAAATTAAGTCAAATAGTTTTTTATTCTTATAATAATTTCTAGATACAATTTTGCACAACACTGGTGATGGGTAGTAATACATTTTCTATTATTCATTCAACAATTTTAGATTCTGAGCGGAGCGATAAATGTATTGATTTTACAATGTGTGTTTTTTTTTATTTTTTTTTTATTTTTTTTGTGTCTTTTATCACCTTTTAGGACAGTAAAAATGCTTGGATTTTCTTCAAATAGGAATTTAATCTAGTTGGTACTTTGGGAGGTTAAAAGTAAAATTTTCGTTGGTACAATATCATTGGTGCAATGGGGAGGTCAAAATTTAAAATTCCCAGTAATTTTCAAAAGCGCCGTGAAAAAACAAATGAAAAATTAAGGAAAAAACGGAAATTTTTACGCAAACCAGATTTTCGACAAAATCGATTTTGGTTTTTGGTATAACTCTCAAAGAAATGACCGTAGATACATGACATTTTGACTGAATGTTTATATTAGTATTTTCTATACACCATATGATTTTCAAAATACTTATGATTTATTTTGAGCTGTTTACGGACATTTTATGTATCCAATTTTTTTATGTTTTTTTCTAAGCTACTGTACAGCGGAGCGACATCCACTTGACCCTCTTTTTTTTTGCTCTGCTCAGAATATAAAATTGAAATAAATTTGTTTCAGATATTTATCAACGGGGACCAATTTTGTTGCTTTGCAGTATGAGTTTTTATTAGGTCGGAGCACAATTGCTACAATTATTCGGGAAACATGTAGTGTATTATGGACTATCTTACAACCAAAAGAAATGCCAGATCCAAACAATCCCGATAAATGGTTGGAAATTGCGAACCAATTTTACATAAAAACTAATTTCCCCAACTGTATTGGAGCAGTTGATGGGAAACATATAAGATGTATCAATCCAAAAAAGGAGGGAACTATGTTTTTCAATTACAAGAAGTATTTCTCGATCGTATTAATGGCCGTTGTTGACGCTGATTATTGTTTTACGACTATTGATGTTGGTGCCTATGGTAGAGAGAGTGATTCTACAGTTTTTAAAGATTGTCCTTTCGGAAAAAAACTTTATTCTGAAGAACTTAATCTGCCAGCACCAACTTGTTTACCCAATGTGACGGATTCCCCACAGCCCTTTGTTATAGTTGCTGATGAAGCGTTTGGCCTCCATAAAAATTTACTGAGACCGTATCCGGGACGTAGACTCACAGATAAGCGGAGGATATTTAACTATAGATTGTCGAGAGCCAGACGAATTGTGGAATGTACGTTTGGTATTCTCGCTAATAAATGGAGAGT
This sequence comes from Metopolophium dirhodum, assembly GCF_019925205.1. Classification (NCBI taxonomy): domain Eukaryota; kingdom Metazoa; phylum Arthropoda; class Insecta; order Hemiptera; family Aphididae; genus Metopolophium; species Metopolophium dirhodum. The sequence goes on along the minus strand of NC_083561.1, from coordinate 27,135,656 downwards.
ATTGCACACTCCAATACTAGTTGAGCCTGATTTTACGGATATTATTGTGAAAACTTGTTGTATTCTTCATAATTATGTGCGCAGAAGAGACGGATATATTTTTGAATATACACTTAGTAATCCTTTAGAGGGTATTCAAAACTACGGAAATGCAGGAGCTCGCCATCAAGGAATTGATGTTTGCGATTACTTTGCTGAATATTTTTTAAACGCTGGATCAGTTACTTTTCAACCCCGTATCATTTAAATTGTTTTTAAATAAAATTGCTTATTAATATTAGTATACAGTTTAATAACTAACAAATTATAATATTATAATTACTAATTATAATGTCATTACATGGATAAGTAATACCTAATATATGTATATAAATAATAAAAAAAATAATAAATAACAATTGTAAACTTACTCTTAAGTTCTTGTTCTTCTTTGTTATAACTTTCCCATTCGTCATACATGTTTGAAGCAATTTTGACCCAGGCTTTTGCTTTAACATAGCGGTCCACCATATACTCTTTGGAATTCATTTTCCAAAGACACTCTTCTTTTTCGACTTCCACAATAAAAAGTTCAGTGTCAAAAAAACTCATTCTGTATAAATTGTTAATATTTTGCACTGAAAACGCGCGTTGCTACCGCTGTAGTGTGATGCATGTGATTGAAAACCATGGGTTTTTATTTTGAGCGGTCGAAAAATAGTTCTAGCGGCGCTGCCGTCAAACCGCGACACGCAACGGCGTTGTGCGGCGGCTAGCGGTAGAACGCGGTGGAAACGCCCAAGTGTGTCACGTTCCATAAATACACATGTGATGATATTTACGAACGAAACCGCGTGGTAGCTACCTCGCGGTGCAACCACGATAGTGTGACGCGACCCTTACTCTTTGCCCTTTGGCACATTTTTAAATGATGTCATACAAATATAATATATTAAACTGGATTTTTTGTAATGATATTCACATTATTATACAGTACTATAATATAAATAATCATATATATTAATTGTAATTATTATTACAAGATGTGCATTGACAATCATTTTGACATATCTTGGACCTATATACCTTTTCTAATAAACAACAAGTGCCAAAGAATAACAGGTTTTTTATGTTTTATTTGTATTGTGTCCTATAAACATTTGTGACTGTGAGTTTTATATTAGTATTTAGTATGACTATATTAACCATTTACGATTGTGTATTGACTTATATACTTGTTTATACTTTATACTATATATACATAAATAGGTACCATTTATATTTATTATATATATATTATTAAAATAATAATAATAAATAAATATAATATAACATAATATTGTAATATTTCTCGACTCCACCTCAAGTTGGTAACATATAAGTATTTAGTATTTACTATTTAGTATGACTATATTAACCATTGATGATTGAATATATACTTATTTATACTTTATAGTATATATATACTATACTTAAATAGGTACTTAATGATAATAATTAAAATAATAATTATCTATCTATCTAATACTATAAAATGACAAGAAAAACAGCTCTCTGCAAGCCACCCTTGGAACGGAAAACTCCGGCTATAGTATAACCATGGCGTAAAAAATTAAGCACCGCTCCGTTTCTACAGTCCGCTCAACCAGTTCCCGTCGATTCCTTAGCGCGTCCAATCGCGTACCTTATATAGTTCGTTCGTTTTAAAAGCCGCCGATGTGCGGTTTTTACGCGATATCGGTCCATAGCCATCACAATCGACGCCAGCATTGCTTTTTTGGTTTTTCTCAATTCGTTTCGTCTTTTCAACTGCCGTTTGTGCTCTATTTGTTAAATTATTTCTTTTGAAACCCGTGGATATGTGATTTGTACGCAAATTCGGTTTGTACACTTTAAAATTCACTTTCACGAAATGACAGTCGGTCATCGTTCCATCGCACAAGTGCAAAATTTTGTTGTTTTGTTTTTGATTCAATTAATATTGCATTATATTATTGTATTTGTAGACATATTGTTTGGTCCTTAATAACGTAGGTATATTGCTTGACGTAAACACAATTTTGTGGTCTGATTTAAATAAATGTATTATTCAAACATACATTATAATAATGTAATAATAATAACAACGGTCAGATCATTGAATAAATTACAATTAAAGTTTAAACAGTGTATATAGATACATCGAATTATAACGATTACATCGATGTATATCGAATATATCGGTTTACATCGCTCCGTAGACACATAGCTTAAGTGTTGAAGTTTTGACCATTGTTAGCAACACAAATTGTAGCTCGGTAGGTTGTCCGGCGTGGGTCCCTCTAACGTAGGTTGATAGGTAGGTCTGAATTCGAAACCGTTAGTACGCTCTTCGGGCGGCGACTGTCTTTGCCCTATAGTATAACACTGCCGCCCGACTATAAATTATATATATAAAAAAAAAAGTTAAATATTGATTAGAATAAAAGTTATTTCAAAAGTCAGGTCTATCTGTTATACCCTGTATATTGGTTGTTTGAATTTAATTTCTGTTTTTTTTTTCATATGGATTGCTACTAAATTTTCTGTAATGTTTTATCAAGTACAGATAGTTTTATTTTATCAGCTGTATTGTTAAAACAATAATTTTTGTGTTCATTTAAATTATTTTGTGTATTAAATGAAATTAAACACATTTTGCACACAAATGTTTTCATAAATATTTTTTGTAACTTTTCTGTTCTGCGAATTTGTATGATGATTAGATATCGGATGTACCTATTATAAAATGGTTATACTTATACGAAAATTAGTAATTTCATTTTATATATTTTTTAGATTTCAGTCCTAATTCTGGACTTTTTGAGATTCTTTTGCAAAATTAGCCTAATTTATAAAATAACATTATAATAAATATGTAATTGATTAAAGTAACTAAATAGATCGGCTTCATGTAAACAGCTTTCATAATTTAGTATGAGTTCATATTTGGTTCTAATATCAAACTTTTGTTATCTGCTGATCTTGATTGGACCCATTATTTTGCAATTAGTTGTGTTTTTGTTTAAACGTATACTTGGTCGCGTCTTAACTTGTATCCAACTTTGTTATAAAATGCCGATTTTTTTTCTTATAGCATGTGTGTGTGAATCTAATATTATATTGTAATCGTTTTCGATCAATATTTCCTAGAACTTAAATCTAAATCTAACCTGAATTTTAACAGTAGGTCCGCATTATTTATATTCACCGTCAATAATTAATATACGTACTAAGTGAAGGTATTGACGATCATATAAAATTAGATAAACATTATTCGATTTAAAAAAGTGGCTGTTTGACCAAAAAGCAAAAGGAATTTGGTTTTACAGATTTAAATTTTTCAGACTAATTGTATTATTATTATAATACAATATTACTAGCAGATTCATTTGAACATGTTTAGTAGTATTTTGAAGTAGATCGAACAAAGTGGAAAAATTAAATATCTGCGTTCAAGATGCCTATAGAGTATCTTTGCTATATTTAATTTTGTATACTAATTATTTACTCAAGTGATATGGAAAATAATACATATGGCGTTCATAATAAGTACACATCATAACAAATAGTGAATAATATTATGGGTTACTAACATATAGCTTATAAAATAAATCGAGAAGTAGTATTCTATTTCATTTGTTGTTCGACGTTCATATTATTTTTTTGTTATTTTCTCGTATTAAAATATTAAATCAAAATGATTTTTAATAAGCAATATTTAATAAAGCTTACATTTATAGCAATTTCAGTTTGGGTTATGCCTGCAGCTACTGTACCAGATGATATAGCCAATTTACAAAGTAAAGATTAATGTATTGATTTACAATGATTATAATATTTGTGGAAATTTAACCGCTTTAAGTTATATAATACTATAATTAATTGATATACGAAAAATAATTATTGTAATTTTATGATAATCTAAAGACAAACAGACCATACACCATTTCTTACTTTTCAGTTTAACATAATATGATATAGTTAATAAAAATGTAATGCTTTAGAGATGCTTTAAGAAGTATTAAATATTCTGACATTACATTCGTATAAACTTATTCTAGTATATCTGGTTAAGTATATTGATATGTTAACTCATAACATTTGTTTGAATTATTTAAATTTGATTTTTGTTTCGTCAAGCCACATTCAATTTATATTATCAACAATAACTTAAATATATATTTCTTTTACATTGGTGTAGAACATAATTATTAAAAATAGTTGTTTAGAAATTGTCTCAAATTAAAATTTTAGTGAAATATATAATCTATAAGATTGACTTGAAAAGTTATTATTTTTCCAGAGCTCTGTGAAGGTAATGTTTTTAATTAGTAATCAAATAGTAACATAGAACCATTAAGATGTACACAATTTTATATTGATACAAAAAATATTGTGGACGGAGGAAATCATATCAAAATAAATTCATAAGAAATTTACTTTGGAAAATTTTATTGGTCAATTAAACTACCATAAAATATTAAATATAACAGGAGAGCAAAAAACGAAAAAAAATATAGAGTAAGAAGTAGGGGTTGAAATCGCTATAATAACGTTATATTTGACAACAAACGATTGAAATTTGTAAACGTAATTATTGCGGAAAACTATAATCAAAATAATTAAATACAGCGAAACAAAACATAACTATTAACAAAATATATTATATATCATTAAACAAAACATAACGCAATGTATGGTCTATACAATATTTCTTACTTTTCAGTTTAACATAATATGATAAGGTTAATAAAAATATAATGCTTTAGAGATGCTTCAAAAAGTATTAAATATTCTAATGTTACATTTGTATAAACTTAATCTACTATATCTGATGAAGTATATTAATATGTAAACTCATAACATTTGTTTGAATTATTTGAGTTTGATTTTTGTTTTATCAAGCAATAATCAATTAATATTATCAACAATAACAAATATTTTTTTTACATTGGTGTAGAACTTAATTATTAAAGATAGTTGTTTAGAAATTAACTCAAATTGAATAACTTATACAAAATAATCAGACGGATGGTTAAATATTTTTAATAGTATACCTAATTTGTAGTAAATAGTCAAGATTGACTTAAAAATGATTTTTTTTCAGAATTCTGTCAGGTTATGTTTTTAATAAGTAATCAAATAGTAACTTTGAACAGTTATGATGTACACAATTTTAAATTCGTGCAAAAAATTATTTTTCGAATGTGAAACTTGCAGATGGAAGAAATTGTTTTAAAATAAATTCATGAGAAATATATTATGGAAAATTTGGGTCAATAAAATATATTGGGTATAAAAAGTGACCGGATGAAGAAGAAAACATAGAGTTAGAAGCAGTATACAATGAAAACATAATTTTAGATACTATCATGATAGTAAATTATACTGGGCTGGACTTAAAATGAGGAAATATTAAAAAAAAAAAGATGTGCATTGAATATGGGTTCTTAAATTACGGTTGGCATTAATGACCATAATCCAAAGTGAAAATGTCACGAAAACAATAAATTCCGAATCAATATTTTATTAACATTGATTTCCGTTTGAAAGTCAACTTGTCATATTCATAAATTATTATAGCTAGGTATTAGGAAATTTTCTTAAAAATACCATAATATGTAAAATGTTTAATAAGATTTAGTTTGTTGGCCATGTTGGATCTTGAGAGAGGTGGTAGTACACTTTTCAACTAACCAATTTATGACACCTACTCAAGTATTATTTTATATAGTTTTGTTTAATCATTTTAAAATGTTATAGATTTTTTAAATACATCTATTGCATTTACTGGTAAGGATATTCTAATTAAAAAATACTTAATTTTATTTTATCCTTATTTTAAAGTTTATAAGTATAAAAGTATATGAGTTGGACTTATAAGCATTGATTTAAAGGTAAATTTAACCTTTTTTAATATTACATGTATTAATAATACATTATTACCTATGTATGATAATACATATGTATTGGGATATTTGAGCATAATACAAAAAAATATTTATTTATTTATTATTAGAAATATTTTTAGTATTTTATTTGTGGTTACATGGTTATTTTTTTTTTTATTGAACTTAAGCCCGGCAACTATGGCCATTAGCTGTTTTTTGTTGTTGTTTTATAGTGATTCTAGTTAAAACATGGAGCAGAATTTCAAGTTGGGTACCTGTAGGTTTCTGCCATGGCAGATGGGGAATGGCTTCTCCTCTCTCCGGACACCTTGACTGCCCGAAGAAAAATGCCACCCGTGGCTGGGTTTGAATCATCGTCGGTGAGCGTCATAACCGACGCCTTAGTCCACTCGGTTACTCCGTCCCCCATTGCGTGGTTAATTAAATATACGCCGCATTGCTATTTCAAGTTGCCTCTTGTCTATTCATTCGTCATAAGTTATTCCTAAATCGCGTTTTTTATAATATTAGTATTTGATTTTTTATTCCTACCTTGGGAAGCCTTTCAGTTTGCTCATACAAAACAATTAATTCATGTATCTCAATTTATTTATTTTTTTGTTTTTTTAATATGATTTTTTAGAGAGCTTTTCCAGCTTATTAATCTCACTTTTAGTAGATAACTGAATTCTGTATAATTGTTAATTGCTTACATTTTTTTTTAGTTTTAGTTTTTTAAAAAGTTACAAAACGGTGTAATATCCCCAGGCTTACAAATATTTTTAAGTCATGTTATTATTTTTTAGAGATTTGAGTATATATTTTGTATTATATAAGGTTAGGTATATATCTGGTCCATATTAATTACTTAGTTGATAAAATATATTACCACATAATATAGTACAAAGTAGATAGTACTTTACCACATAGTACTATACAACATAAAATAATATAGTGTAATTCACTAATCATGATAACTCACTTTTTTGCTTTAATAATGCTGTTATTTAAAATTTGATTTTTGTAATTTTTAATAAACCTAAAATCTATATTTTCAAATTCTTGAGATATTTTGTGCTGCTCAAACAGTGTTCTGTGGAGTTACAAACCTCTGTTTTTTTCAAATAAGCCCCCCCCCTTTCAACTGTAAATCATTCATTGGATTATTTTTCTGAATCAAAATACATAAGAATAGTTGTAAATAGAGTTATTTAACTTTGTATTCTAAGAATAAAAGGTCCATGGTAATTGGAGTATAAGATTTGGAGTTTATGTGAGTTGATAATTTAGTCATGAATATTAATATATTAACATAAATAATTTGCAAAAATGTCCCAAGTTCTAATACTAACTAGCTCCAATATAACAGATATTTTATATATTTTGATCTATTAAATTTGAAAAACAGAAACTTGTGTCTCCACAGGACACTTTAAGTAGTACAAAAAAATTCAATAATTTGAAAAATTGGCTTTGAGGGATGGAACAAACTCTAGAAATAAAAAGATCTTTAGTAAAACCAAAAATTAAGTGGTGTGATATATTGAAGGTTCTTGTATAATATTGTGTGTTCTTAATTACACACTATTATCCAAACAGAAAATGTCACGAAAACAATAAATTCCGAATCAATATATAATTGACCCTGGGCGTCCGTAGGGGGGTGCCAAGGGGGGCATTGCCCCCCCTGGGAATTTTTAACGGTCAGCTCCCATTTCGCCGCCATTTAATTTAGCCGCGGTACCGTTTCGCCGAATTTATTTTTTCGCAGTTCCATTTCGCCGAATTTATTTTTTAAGTAACTCTTTAACTCTCAACTTAAGATTACTCAACAATTATTCATTGTGTTTAATTAAAAAACTAATATTGAACTGTCATGGTCTTAAAATATAAAATGTGCATGTTAATTCATCTGAAATTATTACACAAGCTCCACAGTTTTCAATACACTTCCAATATTTTTTATTTTTTATTTTTTTATCAATTCTAAAATAATAGTTCTTAAAAATAAGGCACTCCCCTTTTCGCTGTGTAGAAATAAATTCAATATTCGACATTATTATTTAAAAATTGTGAACTGTAAATGCGCAAATACGTACTGGTGATAATCATATGACACTGACTGTGGTAACTTTGCAATTATCGCTGCGACGACAGACTATTCAGTCTATTTTATTTATATAATTATTGGGGATTTATCAATCGATAACTTCAGAATTGAGATAGTATAGCACTAAGATCGTTTCAAACGATAAATATTTCTGATAAATATTATTTTCTCTGTGTCTATTTATCACTTTTCAAATCACAAATTCATAACCATGTTCTAAGACAAAAATAATTTTATGCGGCAAAATGGGATTAATTTGGCGGCGAAATGGTACCGCGGCGAAATTAAATGGCGGCGAAATGGGATACGACCTTTTTAACTGCATGTACTTTAATATCAATATCGCTATAACTAATATTAGATTTTTATCTTGCACCAGGTGGTATTTTATCCTGTGGGTGCACTTGTAATTGACGTGGATTTCCGTTTGAAAATCATGACAAGTCGATTCATAAATTATTATAGCCATTAGTAAAGTATCTTGAAAATACCATGTGTAAAATGTTTAGTGATATTAAGTTGGCCATGATTGGATCATAAGAGTTTAGAGAACCATTCCACTAATCAATTCATGGTACCTACTCAAGCATTGTTCCATTTATTTTTATTTTAATCATTTTAAAATTGTATAGCTTTTTTAGACGAATGTCACAAATTGGATGGTAAGGATATTGTAATTTACAAATACTATTAATTTTATTACATCCTTATTTTTAAGTATATTTGACATAAGTTAAAAGGTGGATCAATTTGGAAAACTCTGGCATTAGATGGTTGGAAAATATTGGCTGTGAGATGGGCCTGATGGTCCTAGTGGCTAGAAAAACCCGAAGAAAAAAAGAGAAAAAAAAGAGAAAAAAAGAGAAAAAAAAGAGAAAAAAAAGAGAAAAAAAAAGTGAAAAAAAGACGATTAATTATAAAAAAGAATCAAAAGTTTGATGTATATTTTGTATTAAGATTGGTTGGTATCCCAATTTAAAATTTCACAATTCCTAATTCCTAATTGGCGTCAATTTCCATTTGAAATTCGACTTTTCGTGTTTATAAATTATCATAGTAATTAGGAAAGCATCTTAAATAGAACTTATATAATGTTTAGTAAGATTTGGTGATTGAATCATAAGAGATTAGTGAACCATTCAAGTTATCAATTTCTTATGGTAAATCTACTCAAGCATAGTTTTCTATAATTTTTATTTAATTATTTTTTAATTTAATAGAGTTGTATAATGAAGAAAATGAACTCAACGGTAAGATTATTGTAACTAACATATACATATTTTTATTACATCCTTTTTTATTGATCTCAAATTAATTTTAGTTTTAAAGGGGGCTGCATTCTGTCGTGTTATAAGGAAATTAATATAGGTGATTTAACCGGATGACGTAAAAGTGACTTGTAAATGTGTGAAAAGTGAACGCACATGAGTGTGTGTGCGAGTTTAATAGTATGTAACCGTATTAAGTCAATAGTTCCTAGAAATATCCTGAATTATAACAGTAGAACCGCATTATTAATATTCACCGTACATATTTAGCATACGTACACACAGGTATTGACGATAATATTCAATTATAAAACATTTTTCGATTTCAAAAAAGTGGCTGTTTGACCAAAAAACTTGACAACACTGAAAGAATTTGGTTTAACAGATTTACATTATTGAAACTGATTTAAATAAAGAAAATTTAAATAAACAAGTTTACTAGGTTATTAAAGAGGTGTTTGAATATCTATTTTTCAGCTAGCTGTGATATCTATGAATAAAAATATAATATTTTTTAATAATTATATTATTCATCATGACACTAACGATATTCGGAATATTAAAAATCATATATCTATTTAAACTTATTACACTTCTTCATCAATCATAATCTGTTTTCAATATCAAAATCCGACAATTCAAACTTACACTTTTGTCTGGCTATTTGGCTTAAAATCCATAAGATCAAAGACAGATCTTGCACTAGGTATAGAAATTACGACGAAGAAATAATAGAAAATATTGTTTTGCTTAGTTATTCAAATCAATTAAATTAATTAAAAAAAATTCTATTCTTCAAAAATGACAGGATAAATGCTCTCATGTGATTACACTGAATACGCAGTAAATATTTGTTATCATGACCACACAACGTTGCAATTGGCCAAGATGTTAGTAACTGTATGATAATGTCAAAAAGACTCACATCACAATTCAAAAACTAATTAAACAGCTTAAATAAATTATTTTAGCAAGAAACTCAGGAATGGGTTGATGAGAACGTAGAATTATCAAAAGGCTAATAAAATTGAAAGACTCTGGCATTAGATAGTTGGAAAATATCGGCTCTGAGACGGAATGGTCCTAGTTTTTTTTCTGTATTTGTTCATTGAAACGACCTTAAGATCTTTGTCAATGCTCATCGAAAGTGGGCAGTAGGAGGATCATGTGATTTATTTATCTATGTATATATATATATATATATATATCAGTTTATGCATGAAATTACCCCTCTTTTCCAAGGAGAGAAATGTGTGGTCTTCACTCCCAGTGGAGTGGGACCTAGTTGGTATCCGGATGTGGGTCAAAATCGAGACTATGAGAGATTAGTTAACCATTAAAGTAATCAATTTCTTATGGTAAATCTACTCAATTATAATTTTTATTTAATTATTTTTTAATTTAATAGCGGTGCATAAGAATATCCATAATGATGAAACGAAGGGTAAGATTATTGTAACTAACAAATAAATCTTTTATTTACATCCTTTTTTGAAATATATTAGACCTAGGTTAAATAGAACTTTAAGAATTTGATCGCAAATTAATTTTAGTTTTAAAGGGGAATTGTTTCTGTCGTGATTTAAGAAAATTAATAGAGGAGATTTAACATGGTGATATCAAAGTGTCTTGTAAGTGTGTACAGCGTGAACGCAAAAAAAGTGTGTGTGAGTCTAATATATGTAAGCACTAATCGTATTAGGTCAATATTTATGATTTTATTGTTAGGTTAAATATCCTGAATTATAACAGTAGAACCACGTTATTTATATTCACTGTAAATATTTAACATACGAAGCACTGGTATTGACGAACAAATTCAATTATAAAATGTTTTTTGGTTTAAAAAAGTGGCTTTTTGACCAAAAAACCAAACAAAACTGAAAGAATTTGGTTTGACGGAATTACATTTTTAAAACTGATTTAAATTGAATTCCAAATCAATACTTAATTGACGTTGATTTCCGTTTGTAAGTCGACTAGTCATTTATTATAGTTATTAGTAAAGTATCTTAAAAATACCATATTATGTAAAATGTTTAGTGAGATTAAGTTGCCCATGATTGGAACTTAAGGGATTAGAGAACCAATCCAATCCACTAATCAATTGATGGTACATACTCCAACATTGTTCCATTTAATTTAATTTTAATTATTTTAAAATCGTATAGCTGTTTTAGATGAATGTTATAAATTTGATGGTAAGGATTTTTTAACAAATACTTAATTTTATTACATACTTATTTTGAAGTATATTAGACATAAATGTAGCATAATATATACGTATTGGAGTTAATGATCGTAAAGGTAAATTTAACCTTTTTTAATTTTACATATTTTAATAACATATAGGTATTTAGTTATCTCAGCATAAAACAAAAAATATTTATTAATTTTTTTATAAGTAAAATTCTAACTCCAAAGCATTGCGTGGTTAATACAATGTACGCCGTATAGTTGCTGTTTCAAGATGCCTCTTGTCCATTAAATTGTCATAAGTTATTCGTGAATCGTATTAATTATTTAATCAGTATTTTGATTTTTTGTTCTTACTCTGAGAAGCTGCTCAATTTACTTACACAAAACAATTAATTCATGTACCTATCTCAATTTATTTAAATTTTAAATTTTCAATATGATACCTACTTTGGAGTGCTTTTTCAGCTCATTAGCACTTTAAGTATATAACTGTAATTTGTATAAATTTTAATTCTTTAAATTTTTTCGAATTAATTTTTTGCCTTTTTATATGTTACAAAACGGCATAATGTCTACAAGCCTACAAAGTTTTAATATTTTGAGCTCATGGTTTTTACTTTTCATATCATGAGTATAATATGATTATAAGGTTATGGCTGATAATATGGTCTGACCCATATTAATTAAAATATATGCCCACATATATGAGTAATACGTATACAGCGTGATTCACCTATCAGGCTTCCCTCCTTTTTTTATCAAGTATGCAGTTATTTAAAATCTGATTTTTTAATTTTTTAATATACTTAAACACCATATTTTAAGATTCTTGAGATATATTGTGCTACTCAAGCATTGTCCTGTGGAGATACAAACCTCTGTTTTTTTCAAATGGGAACCCCCCTTTTTCGACTGTAAATTATTTAGTGGGTAATTTTTCTGAATCAAAATACAATACGATTAGTTTTCAATAAAGATTTTAACTATGTAGTATAAGGATACAAGGTTCATGGTAATTGGTTTATTCGAATTACTACTAATTCAAATTTTTAATTAGGTACAAAAATATCCACTAAGTAATTTACAGTAAAAGAGGTGGGGTTTAACTTGAAAAACAGAAGTTTGTCACCACAGGTCACTCTTTAAGTAATACAACAAAATTCAAAAATTTGAAAAACTTGAAGTACTGTTAAGCATAGGTAAGTATTAAGTGCAATTCAATTGAACAACTCTATGAAAAAGGTACATTTTAATGATAGATCCAATTACAAAGATAATAACAATGACAGAAATAGGTATCTACTGATAGAGGCCTTAGAGATAACTTATGAAACAGAGATAAGTGGGAGGCAAAAGTTACAAAAGAAAATCAAAAACAATAGTCCGCATCTGAATAGATCAGATATTTTTAGTAACAGGGAAATGAGAACTGACAGAAACTACAAAAAAACAAAAAATCACAATTAATATAAAGATTATAGTAAGTTACGACCAAACATAATAATAATAGACAATATGATAGGTTTGATACTTTGATAGAAGTCAAATCAGAGGCAGATCTTACCCTAAGGATAGATGTCACGACGAAGAAGTAATAGAAAATATACGTTTAATTATTCATATCAATTAAATGAATTCCAAAATTCCAAAAAGTCTATTCTTCAACAATGACATGATAAAGTTTTTATTTAATTAAACTGAATAAGAAGGAAATATTTTATTTTTTTTATTTATTACCAGACAGCATTGCGATTGTCCATTTTAATTGTAACTGCCTGGTAATGTCAAAAGAAATCAATTTTATAAACATTTTATAAAAAAAGCATAACAATTAAAAAAATAATTCGGCGACGTAAACAATATGAAATGTTTAGTAAGATTTATTGAATTACATCATAAGAGATTAGTGAACCATTCAAGTAATCAATTTCTTATAGTAAATCTACTCATGCATATTTTTTTTATTTTTTATTTAATTATTTTAAAATTTAACAGTATTGTATGACAAAAATGGTAAACTTAAAGGTAAGATTATTGTAACTAACAAATAAATCATTTTCTTAAAACTTTTTTTTGAAGTATATTAGATCAAATTAGAACTTGAATAATTTGTTCTCAAATTAATTTTAGTTTTTAAGGGGGTTGCAGAGTCGGTCGTGTTTTAAGGAAATTAATATAAGTAATTTAACATGATGACATCACGGTGACTTATAAGTGTGTTTAAAGTAAACGCACATAAGAGTGTGCGAGTTTAATGTGTGTAATGTGTTTTCGGTCAATATTTCCTAGAAATATACTGAATTCTAACAGTATAGGCCGGTGTTATTCATATATTCACCCTAAATCACATCTGTCTAAACCTAGTAAACTTTTGAAGCCAGTTTTTTTTCATCGACGGCAGCCTCTTTAAAGAAGTTTTCAAAAAAAATTAACTTTAAATGAACAAAAAAAAGTTCATACACAATGACAGGTCTACTACTCTAATAGAAATATACTCATTTGTGCCACTTCAACCGTATTAATATAAGTAACGATTATTAAATATTTATTATGCTAAAATGTAAAATGATAACGTAATATTTTATTTATCTCAATCCCAATACAATCATATCGATAATATATAGGTATTATAGTGATGAATAGTTGTGTATTGTAAATGGCTATTATGTTGACAACTAAATATAACTTATTTCTAACGTTTTGTTGATGATAATAGTAGCTTAAATGTATATAATTTATTTCTAATTTATTTAATAACTAGCTTTCACTCGCGTGCTCCTCTCCCGTGGATAGTTGTTTGTAAATTGCAACGTTTTTTTTTTTTGTACGAAGAGCAATAATTGAACTATATGCAGAGTAATGTTAAACTGTTAAAAACTTATCTTAACTTTTCCGTTATCGGGAAAAAAATGCTGGCTATTCAACTTCTTTTGGATGTATAATATACCGTGGAAGCAATATCTTTTCAAGTGTAAATGATATTATATTTTAATGTAAAGACATCTCGACCGGCCTTATCCCGTGAGATTCGCAGCAGTATATTATCAGGTAGGCAAATCTACCTAGGTAGTACCCTACGGTAGATCGCGGACACCACGCTGTTTGTACCGGTGAGGCGGTGAAATACATTAGCACCAAAATGAGTTGGTATCGTACGAAAGTGGAAAAATCAATAAGTCCTAGAAATGTACTGAATTATAACAGTAGGCCGGCATTAGTTATATTCCCCCTAAATAATTAACATACATAGTATGTGCATGTATTGACAATTATATTAAATTAGATAAACATTTTTTGATTTTAAAAAAAGTGTCTGTTTGACAAAAAGTCAGACAAAACTGATTGAATTTGGTTTGACAGATAAAAATTTTTAAAAATGATTTTTAATTGATTAACAAGTTTCCTAGGTTTATAATAGAGACAATTTTGAGTATCTATTTTTTCAGCTCTGATATCTATGGTTAAAAATATGATATTTTTTTAATAATATTATCATGATACTCACAACATTCGGAAAATTAAAATCACATCCATCTAAACCTAGTAAACTTGTAAAGCCAGTTTTTTCATCAACTGCAGCTCCTTTTAAGTAGTTTTCAACACAAAAAATAAACGTAAATATTTTTTATACGAATAAAAAAAAAGCCCATACACAATGATAGGTCTACTAGAAACATACCCATTTGTGTCACTTAGACCGTATTAATATAAGTAATGATTATTAAATATTTATTATGCTAATATGTAAAATGATAATGTAATATTTTATTTATCTCAATCCCAATACAATCATAATCATAATATTAATTAGGTATTATATAGTGGTACATAGTTGTGCATTATAAATGGCTATTATGTTGACAACTAAATATGACCTATTTCTAACGTTTTATTGATGATAAATCACTAGGAATTTGGTTGGGGGAGGAGATATACGTTTTTAGCAAACATGAATGGTCATGAACAATACTTTGATCAAAATCTTAGCAGTAAAAAAGAAGTTTTAGGGGGGATCAATCCCCCTAATCACCCCCTAATTATGCCCCTATAATATTATAATATCATTAATAATAGTAGCTTAAATGTAGGTATATAATATATTTTTAATTAATTTAATAATTATTAAGCCAATTAATATAAAAATTAACCATAGTTAATAAAAACTTTTTGTATTTTTTATGATGATTAAGATGAAGATAATCGTACGTATTTTTTGTGTTTTTAATTTTATTGCAAATATGCGTGATTAAATATAAGTATATATAATATGATACGCATTGCTCATAGTTAATTTAATCAATAACTGGTAGCCCCATATTTTGTATTTATTTCAAATATGCGTGTTTCTTCTAGCTATATAATACAAATAGTACTAACCTATAATGACTAAAAATGTAGATTTTATGTCTAACTATATATATTATTTATTTTTATAGACCAATTTGACGGTAAGTACCTATTTGTAAGTTTTATAATTTGTCTTATTGGAGGTAATAGGTAAACAAACTGTATAGAATGGTACCAAATTAAAATTGAAAACGAATTTCCTTATATTGAGTTGTTAGTTATAAACAAAGTTATCGTCGGTTCATTTTATTACCAAATTGTACCAAAATCATGAGGAAGTTTCGTACAAAAAAGTGGTGATGGATGTTTTGGAATGGCATAGCTAAGATAAAGAGTAAAGTATTTTGTTTCAAATCTGAATATTGTATCAAAATAAATTGTATTTACTTTCACAAATTACAATACTAGAATTTTCTATATTGAGTGATTAGTTAGATGAAAAGGACCATTACGTAAATAAGTAATGATAATTTAATATTTATTATGCTAACATGTAAATTGATCATGTGATAATTCTGATAAAAATCTCAGATCCGTCATCCTGGCACTCCAAATTCAATATTTCGATGTCAAACTATACTAAAAAAATTAGTAACCCATTCGTTATAATTAACCACAAAATCAGAATTGTTAACGAACGTCTTGGGAACAGAAGTGTAAAAGTAAATGCAGACATTTTTATATTATAACAATATACCAACTTTATAAAGATTATATTTTTTGTTACCACCTTGTATATAAACATATTAACATAACAACGTTGGTTATAATATTACTTTACAATATTTTAAATATTTAATTTTATTATATTTTACATAAAAAAAGGAATAGTCGCCTTTTAAATTATTTTTTATGTTCAAAGTTCTAATGAGATTGTATTGACTGCATTTTCCCAAAAATTCTGATTTACGAAAATACCATCATCATGACCTAAATATTTGCGTAAGCCTTTATACAATTATTATTATGAAATACTTTTTTGAAAGTTAGGTCGTAGTTATATTTTTCGGGTCATAAATCGTTTTTGAGGAGATGCAAATCACTCAAACTAAAAAAAAAGTGGGTAAGTGGCTTTCGCTTTTCTGTACAGTAGGTTACAAGTGGGTCACTGTAATGGATGGTGTTAAATTTGAATTCAATGATATAAAATCATTGTATAAGAAATACGATTCTGAGCGGAAACGTCAGTCAGCCTATGATATTACTAAGTATATTTATTATTTGATGATATTATTGTGAATAAAGTAATTTATATATAACCTATTTACGTGGAACCTTATTTTAAATTTTCAATCCTTAAATTTCAATCCTAACTTAAAATGTCTATAAACAGTTCAAAATAAGTCAAATTATTTTTAAAATTGTATGGTGTATATGAAATGGTAATATAAACATTCAGTGGAATTTTCAAAAATCTACGGTCATTCGTTTTTTAATTACAACAAAATAAGAAAATCGTTATATGAGAAATCGAATGAGTATCAAATGTTGTAAAAATATGAATTTCAAACGCTCATAAAAATTTAATTTAAGTTTCTTCTAGACATTTTTTTTTTGATAAAGGTAGACAAACTTATGATTAATATTATATTACATTTTCAAATCTTAGATTTAAAAAGAAAAATTTTTATGAATTCTCAACTAAAAATAATTTGCTATTTTTCGTGATTTTTCCGTATTTTGTCAAATATTGAACTTTAAATGCTTATAAATAAAAACTGTGACTAAGGATTTTTAATTTTTTTCATCTGCCTTTGAAACAATAACCTAGGAGCCTTCTATTAAATTTTCAAGCTTTTTTACTCAACAGATAAAATTTTATTGATATTTATAGAAAAAAAAACTAAAAAAATTGAAAACTGACAATGGCCGTAAACAGCTCAAAAAGATTCAAAATATTTTGTAAATTTTATCGTGTATAGGAAATGCTAATATAAAAATTCAGTCAAAATTTCATGTCCCTACGGTCATTTGTTTTAGAGTTACACCAAAAACCAAAATCCGATGTTCACAAAAACAGATTTTGCGTAAAAATTCCCGTTTTTCCTTAATTTTTCTTTTGTTTTTCACGGCACTTTTGAAAACTACTGGAAATTTTCACTTTTGACCCCCAAATTATCAACTAGATTCACTTTCCTATTAGAAAAGATACTGTTGAAGAATATCTAAGCGTTTTTAAAGTCCTAAAAGGTAATGACACACAAAAATTAAAATAAAAAAAATGTAAAAACACACATCATTGTAAAATCAATATATACATTCATCGCTCCGCTCATAATTTAAAATGAATAACCTTCAAATAGGTTTACTAGAATGAACTAATTTATTGTAATATATTATATATATTTTTTTTATAGCCAAATATGACAGTAAGTATTTATAAGTTTTATAATTTGTCTGTTTGAAAGTAATAGGTAAAAAAATTATTGAAATAACGAATTTCCTTATAAAGAGTTGGTGTTATAAACAAAAATATCGTTTGTTCATTTTATTAAAAAATCTTAGAAAAGTCTTGAGAAAGTTTTGTACAAAAAAAACATAATGAGTGATTTGGAGTAGTATAGCTATGATAAAGTTAAGTGTTCTGTTTCAAATCTGAATATTGTGTTAAAGTAAATTATGTTTACGTTCACAAAATAGAAAACTAGAATTTCTTTGGATTAGATTCATGAAAAGAACCATTACGTCTTTAATGTGATGATCGATTAATATTTATTATGCTAATATGTGAATTGATCATGACGTGATAGTTTATTGATCTCATTCCAAATAAAATCATAATCATATAATGTCGGTGCACAAGAATAGTAACACAACTCAAAAAAGTAGATTTTCCATTACAGTGCTTTAATGTGAACTAGTAAACTAGTGATTATACGATAAGGGAACAATGACACTACAGCAATCTTGTGGCGATTTTTGGAAACATCAAAAATGTCGTTCTTGCATATAAATATATGGGTATTTTGCAATGCATTTTTATAATAATCTCGGAAATGCCAATTTTTATATAATAGTTGTAATTGTATATTGCATATGGTTATTACGTTGACGACTAAATATTACCTTTTTCTAACGTTTTATTGATGATAATAGTAATTTAAATATATACAATTTATTTTTCATACGTTCAATAATTATTATAAAAATTAACCACGTACAAATCTATTTGTATTTTGTATTCAGAATCATTAAAAAGTATGTAATTTTTGTGTTTTTTTATTGTTTTCCGAATTTGCGTAATAAACAATAAGTCAGGGGCTAAAATACTGTGTCCCCTGAAAATCAAAGTGTGTCCCCTGAATGACAAATGTGTGACCCAAGTTTTATAACGTGTTTTTAGTTTTATAGAAATAACAAACATTAATCATATAATATTTTAATTTACTAGTTACCTATTCTGTTAACTTAAGTTAATTACCTACCTACTTATTTTATTTCTATACTATGGACAAGTTTGTTATAACAAAAAAAAGAAGAAATGATAATGGGTAAATTCAAAGTAATTAGGTACCTGCTTTAGTATAAAATATAAATATACATAGAATATTTAAATTATTCTATGCTGTGTCTTAGATAATAATTAATATTATAGATAGTAATATTGTTTATATTGTAATACCTACTGATGAGTTAACTAGTAAGAGCATGGTAATTTATAGAATATTGTCATAATATTATATAATTATATAGGTATAGGTACTAGGTATACCATATTATAAATATGTATTGATGTTTATTTTAAGTCTAAAAATATTAAAATACTGTCAAACGGCTGAACTTGGGACAGTTTTTAAATTCTATTGTGAATAACTTTAAAATTAATTAATCTAGACATATTTTCAATGTAACATTTTTTTTTAGTTAAGGTTTGATGTATTGATATCTGTTGAATTTAAATCATACAAATTATTCCTTCTATGGTTTTTTTTAAATTTTACTTTTTATTTAACTTTGGGCATTATGTTAAATTTTTAAAAGTACTAGACAATTTTCTGAATTTAACAAATATATTTTGTACCTGGTGCGTATATATTAACATATAAAAATAAACAAAAACATTCTTGTTTACCAATTAAACAAGTAGGTATTATAATATTATGTAAATAACATTAAGAAATCAGGGTTGAATAACAGTGGCCTAAATTGGACTACTTGGACTAAATTTACAGAAATGTATGCCAGATTATAATATTTTATTTTAATATAGAGTAGTACATTTAACACACATCCGAACATATTCTTTATTATACATTTTTATGTAAAACGTCTAATTCAATGAGTATTAGTGTAAGTTTTCGGACCTTTTCAAAACAATAGAATATATTAAACTAAAAGTTAATACTATCGTTTAAAATTTGATGCTGCAACACTACCAAAGTGATTTTAAATATTGTTAAGATAACAACAGAATATTAATTGTATCGTATTAATTAATTTAAAAGAGACCATTATGGAGGTAAAACTAAAAGATAATATTTTTGGCCCCCATGTTAAACACACGCACCAAGTTGGCCCGTTTGACGGTATTAAAAAATTAAAGTTATTAAACTGATTATTATAATCATAAATCGGATTTTTAAGAATATTAGATAGTTATTTTTCCTTATAATAAATATAACTGAAAGGATCTACATACATAATAATATAAATATAGTGTAATATTATAAGTCTAACAGTTTAAAACAAATACATAATACAAATAAGTAATAACCTATAAATACATTCAATGCAGATTGCACGTCTAACTCAGTGTTTGGAAAGAACGTCGTTCATGAACGCACGTTCACGTGTTCACATTCATATATTATAGTGAACGATATGTGAACGTCACTCGTTTTTTGCAAATAGAACATGAACGTGAACGACGTTTATATTTTTAATGAATTTGATCGATTTTTAAGACGTTCAATTTATTTACCATTTAATAAATATTATATACATAAAATATATTAATTAATTATATTATAATAATAATATTTTAATCTTTCTCATTATAATTCCTATAATATTTGTTTGATTGCAAACTATATAAAGTAAATACGTGAAATTCCAGTGTCCCCGGCTAGACACACAACAACAGTTATATTATTATTTTCACGAATTTGTAATAAGCGTAATTAGTTTATCATAATAAGTACCCTAGTAGGTATTCGTTTAATTTTATCACTAGGAAATCTATATCTAAATTAACTCAAATAACGTGTCAGATATTAAAAATTAATTAAATACTTTATAAATTGTATAATATGCTCTAAAGTTTAAATTTTATTTTTATTTTTTGGATGAGTCGTATATGTTTATGGGTTTTTTATTTTTATATTGACTGCAGGCTAACGATTCATAAAAATAAAATTTAAATGAACGACCCAATGAACGCGTTCCTTTTTTAACAGAACTTGAAAGTGAACGCGTTCGTTTGAAAAAAACACGAACATGAATGTGAACGAGTTCATTTTTTTAATGAACGTTCCGAACACTAGGCTAACTTATGTTAATGATTCACATTTAATTTTAGAAACATATTTGAAAAAAAAGCTATTAATTATTAAAATCGAAATTAAAAGTCCCTCTAATGAAAATGTTCATTTACATTTTACATAGTTATAATTAATAATCTATTTATTATTATTATAATTTTTTGTAGATGAAATTAGTAAGTATATTTTTAGACATACAAGACTACATATTTTTAAAAACATTTTTTTATTAAAATATATTATATTATTCAGTGCAAAATGGCTTATATTATTATAATATTAAGTACTTTGTCCATAATATGGATTCCTAAAACCCATAATTAAATAACCTTCAATTGTGAATCACACAAAATAATAAGGGTATATTTAAATATGCACATAGGTAGTCAATATCAATTGTAATATTCACACATCAGAATTCATAAATTTGTATTAGAGATACAGAAAACCAAAGGTGTTTATTACATTGAATACATAAAGTTTATGCACCTTTTATTAATTGAATCTAATATTGCATTATTAATAACATTTTTATAATATTTTTTTTTTATAGAGGCCATAAGTAAGTATATTTTATGTTTATTGCCATATTTTTACTTTCCTTCTACTAAAATGATCAGATGACAAATCAAAAATAACAATCTGAAAGACTTTTTTCCCCAAAATCTTGATTCTTCACATTTCTCAAATACTATGTCTATAATCTATTTTACTCTACATTAGTTTGTTAAATATTATTATTTACAGCTGCAGAAGGTACGTGTGTTTCTAAATGTTTAGATTCTAACCAGACTTGTAATATAATTAAAAAATGTTTATGAAGAATGTTTCTTTTTTTAAAGAAACTTATATAAATTTGAACTTTAAACGACTATAATAATAGAAATTATGATTATGTGTATTTTCAACAATGTTTCAGTTACTTTTGTGGTACCATACTGTGTTACATATTCAATTTGTTTTTTATCTATTAACATAACATAATAAAAATAAATATAATCTCCATACTACTAGAGCTTTTAGGTACCTACCATTTTTTTTTTTTTTTAAGGCCTTTGAGACCATCTTGCCATAGAACAAATCCTTTCCCATTCTTCTCTATTCTCCGCTACTTCCTTCCAGTCCCTGTGATCATATTCCGCTCCGCCAGCACTTAGGAAATCTTTTTTTTATTCCATCTTCCCAGCGTAGCCTTGGTCTACCCAGTGGTCTTTTTCTCTTTGGGTTTTCTTGGAGTACCCTTTGAACCATTGAATCTTGCTTCCTAACTGCGTGTCCTGCCCATTCCAACTTACTCCGTTTGATCTCGTTCATAATATTTGGTCTATTGAAAAGCTCCGTCAGTTCTTGATTATGTCTTTTTCTCCATCCTTGAAGCTCTTGATCATATATAGGTCCATATATTTTACGAAATACCTTCCTCTCAAAAACTGCTAATCTTTCCTCCTCAGTCTTTCGTAACGTCCAACATTGTGAACCATACATGACTATTGGTCGTATGGTTGTCAAATACAGCTGAGTTTTAACCTCTTTTGACATGACTTTCGAGCTTAGTAGTTTGCCTAGTGCATAGAAGCATTTATTTCCCATTTTTATTCTTTGTTGAATTTCAATTTGACATTCATTCTTCTGCGTTACAATCGTGCCCAGGTATTTAAAATCTTCTACTCTTTTGAACTCGTACTGGCCAACAGTTATGGTTTCGGTTTCCTAAAGGTTATCTAGTTCCCTACTAACTTTCATGTACTGCGTTTTCTCTATGTTGAGATGTAGCCCTACCTTCTTTGCCGATTCTATTAACCTGCCGCATAAACCTACCACTTTTTGTTCGTCTTCTCCTAGCAAGACTATATCGTCTGCATAGGCGAGCAGACTGAAGCAAGTTCTATCCATTCGTACTCCTTCATCTCTTCCAATATTTATTTCTCGGACCACCTTCTCTAATACTAAATTAAAGAGTACTGGCGACAAGGCATCCCCCTGTCTAAGTCCGGTTCTTACCTCCACCATCCTCGATGTCGCGTTTCCTACTTTAGTTTGTCTTATACTAGCTTCCACTAATTGTACTATTTTCCTTGGGAAATGAAAATGTTTCAGAATTTCGGTTAGGCTAGTTCTATCTATACTGTCATACGCTTTTTGAAAATCAACGAAGATAACATGGAGTTCATTATTATATTCCCAGCTTTTCTGGAATAACTGCCTGATTATAAATATCTGATCTGTCGTTGACCTATTTTGTCTGAATCCACATTGATAGTCCTCCACCACTTGTTCGGCCAAAGGTTTGATTCTATCCAGGATGCAATATGATAATACCTTATATGTTGTATCTAGCAACGCTATTCCTCTATAGTTACTACAGAGTTGCTTGTCGCCTTTTTTGTGTATTGGGCATATGTATGCTACACCCTAGTCTTTCGGTAAAATTTCCGTCTCCCACACTTCTTTTATCAACAAGTATATACTTTCTATCATGGAGCTGTCCGCATGCTTTAAAATTTCCCCTTGAAGGTCATTTTCCCCGGGTGACTTGTGATTTTTGAGCCTTTTGATCTGTTGTTCGATTTCTTCCTTTGATGGGGGTGGGCAGGGATCATCATTGGGTTCGTTGTGTCCATATGTAAATTTATCAACTGGTGCTTCACAATTGAGTAGCTTTTCGAAGTACTCTGCCCATTTCTCCATTATTTTTTCCTGATTCGTCACTAGGCTTCCATCGTCCTTTTTCAGAAATTTTTCTTGTCTTCTATATCCGCCTTTAAAACTATTTACCTTGTGATATAGCTGCCGTGTATTGTGTGACCTATAATCCTGTTCTGCCTCCCTCATTAAATTTTGAACATACTTTCTCTTTTCACACCTCAAAATGTTATGTACTTCTTTCCTTTTAACTCTAAAGATTCTTTCTTCCTCCTGATTGTTAGTATCATTTAGCCATCTTTCTCTTGCTATTTTCCTTCTTTCCAGGGCTTCTTGGCAGATAGCATTAAACCAGGGTTTCTTCGTTCTATGGGCTTTCCCTAAAACTTTCTCCGACACATTTCCAAGGGTATGTTTAATTATTTTCCATTGCTCATCTACTGTTTCGGGGTTTGAGTTTAATTCTCGCACCATTTTCGGTATGTTCTCTTGAAATTCTCTAGCTTTCCTACTATCCCTGAGTTTCTTTACATCATACCTGACAATTTCCGATTTCATATTCCTACTCATTATTTTTAGCTTAACCCTAAGGTTACTAGCCACTAGAAAATGGTCTGAGTCGCAGTCAGCTCCTCTGTATGTTCTTACATCCGTTATGTTATTGGCAAATCTCTCATTTATTAATATATGATCTATTTGGTTTACGTGCCTACCATCAGGTGACACCAACGTCCCTTTATGTATGTTCTTATGCGGGAATATTGTACTCTTGACTTTGAGACCTTTCCCTATGGCCATATCCACAAGTTTTGTGCCATTGTCATTAGTCATGTCGTGTAAACTGTGGGTACCAATAGTTGGTCTATATGATCTCTCTTTCCCTATTTTGGCGTTCATGTCTCCTAGTACAATTTTTATTTTGCTATTACTAATCCCTTCTAGTAGCTGTTCTATCTCAGTATAAAAATCTTCTTTTTCTTGTTGTGATTTGTCCTCCGTGGGTGCATGTACGTTAATGAATACGATATCGAACCATTTAGTCTCTATTTTTAGCAACGCCAGTCTTGGGTTAATTATTCTAAAATCTTTTATCGTTGGTACTATATTCTTACGTACCGCAAAACCAACTCCGTATTGTCCTCTTTCATCACACCCCCCGAAAAGGATTGTCATATTGCCCATGTCTATACTTCCTGCTTCCTTCCATCTTATTTCCTGCAGAGCTACTATTCCTAGACCATATTTTTCTACTTCCTTAATCATACTTTGTGCAGCACCAGGTTTGTAAAGAGTTCGTACGTTCCAAGTTCCAAAAGTAAGTTCCGTGTTTCCGTTTCCATGTCTTTTTCCATTAAATCTAGTCCGAGGCTTGTTCTTAGGGTCCTGAACAAAGCATTTTTACGAGGCAGGGTTGTTAGCTCTGCGCTCAACCCCCAACCTGGAGGACCAGACTACCCCAACCACTTATGGTCAGGGTACGGCTACTGCAGTGTACTGGGGGTACACTGGGCGATGGGAGCGCCACTTTCCCTACGCCTTATTAGGTACCTACCATACCTTGACAAACGAATGAAGTGGTACATTCTGTGCTGCATATATTTGCATTTTGCGTTATAACACTTATAAATGTACATATAACTTATGTGAATGTCTTTCTCTTTCTAAAAGTTTAGAATAACATTTCATATGAATCTAAAAGACTATATTTCCGAAAATCTATAATTTTTACTTTTATCGTGATTACATATAAATATGCCTCAAAACTATTATCTATTTGTGGAAAATATAATGTACCTACATAGTCATTAATTTTTTTAACTTTATAATTTACAGTAAAGGACCGTACGTATTATTGATTTTTATTAATATGTTATAGTGTTATTAATGTTATTTTTTTCAAATCTTATGACCAGACCAATAATATAATTTAAAAATGATAGTGATTTTGATGAGATTAAAACAAATTTTAACTTTAAAAGGTTATAACAAAATGATGACT
This sequence comes from Metopolophium dirhodum, assembly GCF_019925205.1. Lineage (NCBI taxonomy): Eukaryota > Metazoa > Arthropoda > Insecta > Hemiptera > Aphididae > Metopolophium > Metopolophium dirhodum. Next base: position 27,109,719 of record NC_083561.1, on the reverse strand, counting down.
ATCTATTTTCGATATTTCTTAAATCAGTTACTATTGAGGAACCATGTTTACCTACATTTGTCTATAAATATTATACAGCACAAACAAGTGTTAAAATATTTTGTCATTATGTTATGATACTATAAATTAGGTTATAACTAAAACTAGGTTATAACAAATATAACTATTTGGTGAAAACTTCAAAATTCAATGGATATTTCTTTTAAATAGGTACAAGAAAAACATTTAATTCATTTTTCATAAAAACTACAGATGTTTCTATATTCTTTTGTTTATTCTTAATATTTTGAAAAGTACTTAAGTTGAAGATCTAGCCATTGTTTCTGTTACAAAATGAATACATTATATGCGTGCAAAAACACACACAATCGCAAAAAGAACTGTCCCTGAAAGATACTTCATAATGCAGTCTAATATACACAAATTCCACTCATATTAACTTTGGTACTCAATGCAGACACGAAGTGTGAAGTGTACTATACGGCAGGGTGACTTTCCGTTATAGTTCCTATTGTAGTTCAATAAAAACAATAAGTAGAAAAATTATAAAATTGATTTCCTACTGATATTTTTAATACTTGATAAATTATAATTAGCACTGAGTTATCATGTTTTATAAATTACAATATAATATGTAGTAACAATAACATTATAATAATTTGTTTTTATAGAGTGTATAAGTACGTAAATAATATGTATTTTCATAATTGTATTTATTTTAAATTTTAAATTTGTACCAAAAAAATTCATGTGTTTGGAACCATAAAATATAAATCAATATTTTTTTTAATCCACTTTGTATATGTATAATGTAACGGTACATACAAATACTAATACAGTCTTTCGAAATACTACCAAGAAACAACCGTGTGAACAAAAACCTGGTAAAATACTATTCAAAAACATAAACACTAGAGACAAACGAGTGTGACAAGAAAGCAAGGATAAACCACGTATTGAAGATGGTGTTTTCACTTGCCTCAGCGCAAACGGGAAAAGACGAAAACCAATAGCATATAAAATCAGATTGCGATTCATAGGTGAAATCATATGAATTCACGTGAAATATCAAATACTTAAGAGTCACAATACACTGATTACTCAACGCGTGCCTACATATCAGTTCAACATTAATCAGTCAAGAGTACCTAGGATCACCAAAGCCATTGGAAGAAAATGTTACTACCATAACATGTAGCTCCAAACCTTTCAGTAGTTCATCCAACACATTGCCATTTAGAGTTTAAAATAAACTGTTAGATCGAATTGTTGGTAAAGTATCAAGTAAAAGTATTTGTATAAAACGCAAATAAGTAACTGTGATAAAGGTTGGTTAAACTACCCTGTAGAGCAATATTATAGAATTATAAAAATTCTTTTAATATTGGACAGAACCTATCCGTGTCTTATCCTGGACTTTTTATTGTTTAATACTAGTCGACCCGTCACTGCTTCGCCCGTGATTGATTGTTTATTTTGCCTTCGGACGATGATGTGATCGGCAAGTAAATATAAAAGACGATTAATGAAAACGTATTGAATTGTTTCTAGTGGTATAGACGATGAATATATTTTTACTAAAACTAATACAGATACAAAAGAAATACTAATTTATCTGTTGTTGATAAAAAATTTTATAAAACCTCTGAGTATATAACGTTTTTTGTTCTATCTCCTGTTGAAATCAAAACCATTAGATGATTCCGGTCCCTAGTTCGAGAAAATACCACGTATAATTGTCCACGTGAAAAGCACTCTGAACCAACGTACCTAAATGTTTGATCTTGAACTTTGTTAATCGTAATCGCAAAAGAAACTTTAACAGGAAATCGAAGCCGCTTGAATGAAAATGGCAAGTCAGTGGGAATCATGGGAATTCTTGGAATGTATGCAATTTCTCCTTTGCTGGCCCAGTAACAATTAAGGCTTCAATATTATTATTTATAATAATATATTAAGTTTTAATCACCTAAGTATTGTCTATTGAGTTTGTTTTATAATTATTATTACTGTGATACCTGTGGTTCCATCTCTTTAGCCTCTCATTATATAATTATGGTAAAAGAAATCCACGACGCTCCGGCCTTTTGAGTCTCGGCTCGTGGTTAGTGGCCTTGCTTAAACCCGGCGGGTAACCACATGACTCTCGAGTCATGAGCAATATGTCTCGAGATGTCACAAATGTTTTTCCTGTACCACCAGGAGCATCAAAAACATGTGAACGTAATCATCCGCACGTAGTTGTTTTTAATGGTTACGAACAAAGTGTAATCTTTCAGAAAATTTGCCATCATGTCTTCGGCAAATTGACTCAATAAGTTTTTGTAATAATGTAGGTGATTTAGATTTGTTTCATAAATATGTAAGAGTGAAATTGAAACCAGGAGACAGTTTTTGTTTGATTTTGGGTTTTTTCTGTAAAATATTAATATGATAACGGTCTTCATCTTTATTATACATAAACGGATATTGCAGTGGATCATGAGATCTATGTAGTTCCGAAACTCGAAGCAAGTGTCCACCCCGACAGTGTAGAACTATATCTCTTGGACCTTTATCTTCATTAACGAATAATAAAGCTACTTCATCAAGATGCATTATATCGACCTCTGTGTTCTCCTTGAGGAACTCGATCAGCGTGAATAATTAACTTAAAGTTTTGAAAACCATCAAAGGACCTTAACTCTAGATTAGATCTGAAGTTCTGTATGAGGCGATTATTTCACGCAAAACTGTTTGCAATACTTATCTATAGATAGACTATCTAGTAGATATTTGATCAGACTCTGACATAAAATATATTTGTAAACATTTTACATTGTTTCCAATTTCGGGTAATAAACTACCTATCAAATGATGCACTTAACCCTGAATTTTAAAAGTGGGTATAAAGTTCTCTTCAGCTATTTCATTCGCTCCAAAGGATGTCATTTGAAACAGAGTATTATTTCTATTATAATCAATTTCTGATCGGTAATCAAACGCTGATTTCAGACTCAAAGCGTTACGTTGCTGTTGTGCAAGTGTTTGAGAACGTCTTGGTGTGTTCTCTTGTTGCCTTCTGTTTTACATTCGAGTAGCATTGGCAGTTCTTATAGACAAAAAATATGGTTAATATAATTATAACTTTTTTTTATATATTTATTTTCCAGATGACTTGGCTGGTAAGAAACATTTATTCGGTTTTTTATTTTATTGATATTTTTATAAGCTATGTTTTTTTTCTCTAAAAATTGTATACCTATTAATCAATTGGAAATCATAGAAAATAAAATTTTTAGAGGTGGGTCAGACTGTTTGAAGTTCATAAAATCGAACTGAACTTTAAGTGTTCAGTTTGAGTTCAAAATTTGAACCAAGTTTTCAAAAAGCCGAACCGAACTGAACTCGCACAAATAAGTTTGAAAATTAAAATAGTTTGAACTCAAAAAATGTATGAATAGCAAAATATTCTAACATGTCAAACGTTTAGAACTAAAAACTAAAAATGTTCCCAGGGTTTATTGTTGTGTGATACTTATAACTTATATGTATATACAGGGTGTAAGAGAAAGAACTAACTTTTGGAATAACTTTTGTTCTAATCATTATTTAAAACTTTTTTTTATATATATAATTTATATCCACCTGCGCTACATGTGTCATAAAAAAAATATTTTGATTTCAATGGTAAAAACATTTATCTAAGTTAATTAGTTTATTTGTAGAACTTTTTAAATGATCAATATTTTTTTGATTAAATTAATTTGGAACGCAATAACATTTTTAAAAATATTATTTTTGGATATTTGCTAACGTGGGTATATTTCTTAAACTATTTACTAATCATATATTTTCATTATTAACATTTTCAAGTAGCATCGTTTTTTTTTTTTTTTTGGTAGTTCTTTCTGTTACAACCTTCATATTACTAGCTGATGCCGTGCACTTCTTTATGCCCGGCAACCAATAATTATTATTACAATAGCTTTAAGACCCATGGCAACCATTTATAAGCAAGTTCGACCCACTCATTCGAGTTTAGACGTTATAAAACTTAATATTATTATAAGTGAGTGTGATTTTTCCCGAATGTATAGTAATTTCGTCAACTACACTTTAAGTACTCAGCTATATTTTTAGCCTGCATTGGTTATTCTTTGATATTTCAATAACTGTTTTAGTGTGGTTTAATAAGTGCAAAAATGTTCCTAATTTATTCTAACCTTAAGTACCTATTTGAAATATTATTTTAATTCGATGAAATGTGTGTTAATGCTTCATAATTGTTGGCACCTTTGAGCATTGTTGATGGGACATGATAAAATAATTTTTTTTGTAAAGCGTGTAGTTATTATAATAGTCGTACCTATATTACAAATTAGTAAATAATATAATATTAATGTAAATATAAACTATGAAGTTAGTAATTGCTGTACATAATATATGATCAAATTTAGATTGTCTTTTATTTCTATCAAAAACTATTCATTTTCAAAGTTAGTGACCGGCTAGACCAGTGATCTCAAACTCAAATTACCTACGGGCCATATATTTTTTCAAAAAAAATTCGCGGGCCAAATTTTAAGTGTCATTTTTATACTTATACACTAGAAACTAAAGATAAAATGAAGGCAAAAATACATACAAAATCCATTTATTTACTTATTATTACTACAAAATTATCATTGAAAAAATATAATGAACATTAACTTAAAAAAAAATTATAATTTAAATTTAAAAATAGCTTGAATATTTGATATTTTTTAATTTGAGCTGCACTTGAAACTTGACTTCTTTTCTTTTGTACCAAGTCGTCTATATTTGCGCAAGAATTTCTTGATGCCAAATGTAAAACAGATTGTAGTTTGACATTTGAAATTTGATTCCGACTTTTTGATTTATTTAATTTCATGAGAGAAAATAATTGTTCACATACATAAGAGCTACCAAACATGGATAAAATGTTAGAAAAGTGTTTCTTTAGTTTTGGATAACTGTTTCCAAGATATTTAAAAATGTCTGGAACTCCTACAGTTTCAAATTTTGATTTTAAAACAGAATTACATTGCAAATCAATTAACTCGAGTTGTAAATCTTCCTTCACATGTTCTACATTTATAGAAAATGGTTCACTAAAAAGTAGAGAATCATCTTTATACTTTTGAAAATCTGCAAATCTGTTCATAAATTCATTTTTTACCATCATTACCATCTGTGGATAACTGTTTTAATGTAGAAAAGTGTACTAAGTTATTTAATGAAAATTGAGTTTCCCATAACCGTAATTCCATCGTAAATGAATTAATTGAGTCGTACATATTTGTGATAACTTTGTTTTTTCCTTGTAATTGTAGGTTGAGAATATTCAAATGTGCAGTAATATAAACAAGGAAAGCTAAATCTTTAATCCAATCATTATTAGTTAATTCTGGAACAATCTTGTTTTTAGATTTCATAAAACAGTCTATTTCTTTTAATAAATTGAAAAATTTTTATAGAACTGCTCCATGACTTAACCATCTTACCTCACTGTAGTATAGTAAACAACCACTGAGCATCCATTTTATCGAGTAGTGTACTAAATTGACTATGATTCAATGCACGGAATCTAATCCAATTCACTGTTTTAATAACTATATCCATAACATGTTCCATTTTAATTTTTTTTGAACATAAAGATTCTTGGTGGATTATACAATGAAGACTTTTCAATTCTATACCATAAGTCATAGCTTTTGATTTTAATCGAGAAACCAATCCTGCTTTTACACCTAACATTGCAGGAGCTCCATCAGTAGTAATACTCGAAAAATTATTCCAATATACTTCTAATTCATTAAGACACTTTTCAACACAGTCATATAAATCACTACCGGTTGTTGTGTCAGTCATAGGAATCAAGTCCAAGAGTTCTTCAATTACTTCAAAATTATCGAAAACTCCGCGAATAAAAATAGCTAACTGAGCGGTATTGGAAATATCGGTACTTTCGTCAACAGCAATAGAAAAATTTAAAAATTGTTTACTTTTTTCATACAATTGTTGTTTAACATTGTTGGCCATTTCTTCAATTCTCTGAGCAATAGTATTTCCACTTAAACTTATATTAATAAATGCTTGTTTCTTTTCGGGACATATTACTTCCACCACACTAACTATACAATCTTTAATAAATTCAAGGTCAGAAAAAGGTTTTGACGCACGTGCGATTTTTTCTGATAACGTAACTACATTTAACCGAATCAATATTTTCTCTTCTTATACTATCAAATAATTTTGTTTGATGCGAGAGATTTTTTTTTAATTCTTCAAATTTTTCTTAGCCCGTCTTTCTTGGTAAATTTTACGTTTCATCGGTTTGATATGAGACATTACAACAAACAAATTACGCGTATAAACTTAAATTTAAAATTCAACTTGAATAGCAACTAGTTACTCGTACGAACAAAACAATACTGATCACAGTCAAGCTGTTAGCCTGTTACCCACTATTACACCGAAGTACAAATTATATTTATCTTTGTAGATAAGATTTGATTTTATCGAGTATAATGGGATTTCTGAACAAGTAAATAAAATAAAACATGAACGTTAGACAGTATTATTACTTAATATTTTATTAACAGTTTTAATGATTCTTTTTATATTTTTGTTCAAAATGTATTTTTATTGCGGGCCACATAGAAAGGGTTCGCGGGTTACTTGTGGCCCGCGGGCCGTATGTTTGAGACCACTGGCGCTAGACATTCTGTACATTTATTGTAAACTTCTCAATGAAACCACTAGATTTAGCTTTTTAATCATAACAATATATTACAAAATTAATGTTTTATAATTAAACTTACCTGGTTTCTTATTTCTAGCTGAAATAGGCAAGTCATTTTTTATAATAATTTTATTTTATATTATTATATAATATACATATATTAGATAAATCGTACATGTTTATACTATCACGAATCCATGATTTTACATAAGAAAAATATTACGATTGTTTCATTATATTTATAATATTAATAACTAGAGTTTTTATTTTATTCCAGATACACCAAGTACGTAATCACTTTGTAAAATATGATTGCAATATAGTGTTTTTCCTAAATGTAAATACAAATAAAAATGTATATGGATTTCCTGTTGATATTGTTTTTATTTCTTAACTGGAAATTAAACTATAAATGTCCAATCTATTGCAATCATAATAAATTTGTATGCCATTCAAATATCGATATACCAAAATATAATGTCAAGATAACTGCTTAAATATATAATTTTTTTTAAATATCTACTGCAGAAGCTTACGAATAACCTTATATTAGATTTAAAAAATACATCAACATTTATTCAAAAGATTCACATTGGTAGATCGTTGTGAAATTATTTGTAATAATATATTTTGTAGAAGGACAGTGATTAAGTCATCCCTATAGTTCTTAGATTGTGAATCATATAAGGTATTATATAATATTATTAATTAAAGATTATGTTTTTTTTTTTTTTTTTTTAGTGAGAAGACGTACGTGCATATTGTATTTCTGTGGAATGATGGCAGAAGCTGATATTTACATTTTATTAATTTTTGAATTATTATTTAAATAATTTAGATATCGTATATTTTAAGTGGTGGTAATATATGATAAGTCACTATTATGTGTGTGGCGCCATGTGCAAATACTAAAACTGATATGTCATTATTTGAAAATATATGAAGGGGCAAAACTATGTTCAGAAAATGTACATATCAGCTTCTGCCATCATCACACAATTTTAAGATTTTTTTAAATTTATTTATTTTTAAATTTAATTTGTGATTTGTGTTTTATATCTCATGTAATAATTGTCATCATAAAATGTTTACTTATTCGATGAGTACCATTATAGCAATGAATGCATTTATTTGACAATCCGTCACCCATGATTGGCTATTACTATAACTATAATTTTTCTAGACTCTAAATTAATCTATACATCTGTTATAATATGTATAGGTATCCTATAGGGTTCTTCAACTTTAAAAACCAATCAACTTATATTTTAAAATGTATTTTACTATTAACGATAGGTCCATAATATCACATTAATTTGATATTATTATTATTATTTTTAGTTTATGTTGCGAAGAGTATGTATATTTTTAATTTAATTTACACTATAAAATAAAAATAAAACTAAAAGTATAATCAAAGTACCTAATTAATATTTTGATTTGTATAAAGAATACAACACACAATAAACAATGTTTATATTCTACAATTTTGAATTATAAGTGGGTAAATAAGAAATCTTTCAACCAACTATTGCATATAAAAGCTTACACATCACAACTATCGACAATGGCATGAAACTAATAGACTTCGCAACGTCAAAAAATCGTGTAAGGAGTAACACATATTTCCCCAGGAAAAATATTCATAAACATACTTGGATCCCACCACACAGGAAAACTAAAACCCAAATTGACCACATTATCGTAGAAATGAGATTGCAAACTAGCAAAAAAATTCAGAACATTCAGATGCGTAGTTGCAGATTCTGACCACTATTTAGTAATAGCGAAGTTTGCGTTGACATTATCCATGAAACGGAAGAACAAAAACAACACTGAATAGTGCAGCTAGACTGGATAAAGACAAAATCATAGAGCCTTATGAGGTCAAAGTGTACAGTATAGATTCATAACGAATACTTAATATTATGTATAACAGGAACCAAAGTAAGTGTGATAATATAAATAATTGGAAAACGGGCATCGTTCGTCTAATCCTCAAAAAAGGTGATTCGTCGAGAGCAGAAAATTATTGACTTCATTAACAAAATTCTCACCACTGCAATACTGTTCATACTACATAAACTTAAATTAATATAAACTGTAGATGTAATTGGTAACTACCATACGGATTCACAAAAGGTAAATCGACAAGTGATTATATTATCTTCAAACTACGTCAAATAATGGAACAGTTTTATGAGTTCAATAAGGACCTACACATGTTATTTATTGATTTCAAGCAAGCATAGGTTTGTATAAACACGAAACAACTTTGGACGATACTCAATAATTTTTAAATATCCTTAAAGCTGATATTATTAATAAGAACCTGTAATTAAAATACGATGTGTTAAGTGCGATATATGAATGAAGTTTCCAAAGTCTTTGAAGTTAAGACATTCTTAAGACGATGAGACGCATTGTCCACAGTATTATTGAATCTGTCATTAGAACAAGTGGTAAGATATATGAAAGATAACAGATCTATGAAATTAGTAGGGAACAGAGGCGTATACTGGTATATGCGACGATACAGTGATTCTAGGAGAATCCCAAGACTAAATAATCTTAAGTACACTTAAACTAATAAAAGCCAACCAAAAAATAGGATTGAAAATTAACGAAGACAAAACAAAGTATTGACCTTCGGACAAGCAGATAACTTTAAATACCCGGGTATAAAATAAATATAAACGCTAACAATAATATGCAAAATGAAATACATCTCAGGATATCGTTAGCAAATCGGGGGTATTTTGCCATGAGTAAAATGTTCAAGTCAAGATTACTATCAAAAGAATCCAAAGTAAAACTCCAAACTATATATTATCCAAACTACTTCTACCATATCACCAAATACAGTTGTGAAACATGACCACCGACAAAAGGTAAAGGAGTAAGACTACTGAGATTTGAAAAAAAAAAAAGGTTCTGAGAAGAATATTATAGGTACGTCCTCGAATAAACCCAGATAACGTAGAAATAAAACAAAGAAAAAATTCAGATATTATAAGACTGTTTAATAGACCAAACATTTAAAATATTCTGATATGCAAATGCATAGAATGGGCTGGGCATGTATGGAGAGCAAAACTAGATATCATAAATAATGTATTAACTATACATGGGTAGTTTCATTTGCCAACTTCAAAAATAAATTTTTTTTTATTTGCTAATTACTGATGCTTGTTCTGAAACAATCAGACCAAGTGGGTGGAATTAAATTTTGATTTTTAAAATTTATTTGCTCGTTTCTGGAAGAAATTTGTTAATATTTGCTAATGATTTGCTAACTTTTGATATTGGTTTGGGTCGTATCATGTAAAGTGGGTGGGTCAAGTTCAGGGAAATAACATAATATAGATAAATATGATTATATTCATACAACATCCGAGCCCTAGTTATGAGAAAAGCCGTCCAGGGTCAGCTAGTATAAAATATTTTACACATATATGTTGTTGAATGTTTTGTTACTGTTCAAAATATGTATCAAATTAAAAAAAAAAAGAAAATCTAAATTTTTATTAATTAAATCAATTTGAAATATAACAGTTTTCCCAACTAATGATTTTTAAATATTGATGGGTAATTATTTAATATTATATAATCTGGTACCCAGTGCTTATTTTTATGAAACTGTTTTGTCATATGATAAATATGCAGAGAAATTATCACTAATCCACTCCGTTAAATGTTGTTGTTGTTTGTTATTAAAATATAGAAACACAATTAGTTTTAATTTTTTTTAAAAACATAATAAAGAATTAAGATATAAGTGCTGTACATGTCATTCGAATGAAAATTGAGATTCAATCAATTTTTTTTTATCGGATAAACAATTTATTTCATTTATTGAATATTTAACATTTTATTTTTACAGGTGTTAAAAAGTCATTGGAAACATTTATGATAGGCGTACCGCGTATGTATAAATATTAAATACTGTGTATTGCATTCCATATTTTTATTGTTTAAAAATTAGCATGGTTTGTGGGCTATAAATTATTTATTAATCTGTATAAACGCATACAAACCAAGTTCTGTACACGTCTGTGGAAGGGTATACTAGGTAATGAACTCAACGTATTATAATCTAATAGTATTTTGTTTTGCAGAACCAAGTATAGATGAAGCGGTTAAATCCTTTTGTGAAGCTTGTTCTACAATACAGAAATATCATGCTACACTTTCCACATTATTTAACATTGATGAGTATGTTTTAAATGAAAATGATTAAATAGGTATTTTGTTTAATCATTTTAAGATAAATATAAATTAAATTATATAGTATAATATTACAGATCATTATTTTGTATTCACTATTCTAATTATAATTACATACTACTATAATAATTCATACTAAAATAAATACGATGTTTTCGGCTAAACATAATTCAACATAATATTATATTGTATATTAATAATAGTTGTTCTTACCTATTATAAATTACTAATTTTATTAAGTATATTTATTTTTGCTTTAAGAGCCGTTTAAACGGTCTTTACCGTCATTACTACTTCCTTCCAATGATCATTATCATATTATGCCTACTCCCAGTCTACTAAAATCTATTCCAATAATTCCTTGACACTGTATTTCATCTTTTCCAAAGTCTTCCTATTGGCCTTTTTTCCCTCTTCATATAATAATATGTCATTGGTCCTTTCAACATACTTCCATCACCCCGCTATATAATATAAGACCTTCTCATTATATCCTTGTTCCTCTGATGCATTAGACTACAACTTCTCTTTGGAAAACTGGGAAAATTGGGCGTTATCTCCTTATATATAAAAAAATAAATTATCAATAATATAGGCTGGTCTGTCTCAGCACTGCATCGTATTTTTGTACGCAATGATTGAATTCAAATTATTAAACACATACACCTAATCCATTACAGAGTACAGTTCCCCTACGGGGGCCAACTTCACGTAACCGCTGACTTTTTCCTACTGACTTCGGACTTGTGCAAATATTTGTGTAATTTGGATTCAAGTTTAGATTTTAATAATTATTTTGTTGCACTTGCCTAGTATATAAGTAGGTACCATGTTTTGTTTCCTAATTTCAAAACAAAAGAATCAATGAATTGTCCACAATTGTTTTTGTACTTTCAGAAACTGTGAGTGTTTGATCTATGTACTGTGCAACTACGTATTTACAATAATATAGCTATCTTACTGTAATGGTTTGCTAAAAATATATTATGGCCACAAACGTGTCATTTTTAAGAAGTTGTGTTTAGGCAATTCTTTCGTTCTTTGCGATTAGGTTAATATTCAAAATAAATGTACAGACATGTAATAATTATACGCCTTACCAAAAATGTAAGTGCATACAAAATTTAACAAATGTTAAGATTTTTGAATGCATTAACAAGATTACTTTGTATCGGATGGAGCACTTTTACAATTTTAGAAATTTTTGATGGAATTAAACATTTTAAATATTTTTATCAATTTATAATTTTTAGATTTTGAGCAGAGCGAGGATGTTATAGTGGTTTCACAATGGTGTTTATTTTTTATTTTTATTTTTTTATCCTGTATTCTACATTTCCATCGGAGGGAATCCTGCAATTTCAAGATTATAGTATCCTATCTTTTAGCAAATTGGATCAAAATGGTACTTTAAAGAGGTCATTTTTCGATTTTATCATTAGTTATTTAATGTCACGCTGAACAAAATTCCACTTTCGAGGAATCAGTTCTACTCTTTGTAGGTTTTTTGTCTAATTTTACTGGACTACCGCGAATATACATAGATAGGTTAGGTATTAATTTATACTGATATATTGTAGAAAAGTACGCACTTCTGTCTTAACACTCGTACGTCGTACATGTCTCCAACACCACCCAATGAAAATGTTGACATTTAAAATTTTTAATTGTCTGTTAAATGATCGTTCAAGATAAATTTGGTGGGCATAGCCCATTCGGCTCCCGTTTTTCCTAAACGGCTCCCGTTTTCAAAAAGGTCAATTCCCAAACGGCTCCTGTCAAAAAAGGTTTTACGAACAGGTCAATACCCAAACGGCTCCCATCGAAAAAAGTTTTACTATCAGGTAAAATCCTGGTTGTAATCCTGTTGTTTACAACACAAATTCCTTCCCACTTCATACAGACTTAGGACTGTCTCTAAAGAGGCGTGGTTAAAAATGTGTTGTTGTTTTTTAAGGTTAAATTATAAAAATTATATTCTATGAATTAAATGTAAAAAAGTTTTGAAAAATAGACAAAAATGTATAAATAAAAATATAAAAAAAAAATGTATGCATAAAAATATAAAAAAAAATTATAGAATAGGTAAATTTTTGATGCACAATTTTTTTATATAAATTATGGTTGTTATTTTATTTGATGAAAATTCTCGGATAATGTTTTCAATGAGCTCCTGTTTTTTTGTTGGTTTTGGTGTATTTACACCACTTCGAGCTTTAATTTGTGTTTTGGATTGTATTTCGGTTAGTATGTCAATAACCTCAAAAATATTAGGATGAGCAGAATTGAATTCATTGTTGAATATGCTGTGGAACGATTCACAGCCATTTGTGGTCAAAGCAAGGGAAGATGAACATTCAGCCCACATTTCAGGAGGAAAACGACTATCTGACATCATATAATTTTCAAAAATATAGTCGAACACTTAGTACACTTTATCGTCTATCGGTTTGATAGCCATTAAATCATCTGTAAAACAGTTCAATACTTCTGACGGTGGTAGGTAAGGAAGGCCAAATAAATATTTTAGAGATTTTCCTATCTCAGAATCTTTGTTTCTAAATTCTGATGCAAGTCCAACTGACTGAATCTTCCGCCACCAACTTTGACCTAAATGGAATCTACATCCCTTTATTTTTACCGATGGCCACGTTTTTCGTATTGCAAAATGAATAGCCTCTTCAAAATCTGCGAAAACAACTTGTGGGTCAATGTAATCACACAATGCTGAAAAAGCTTTTCCGTAGGTAACCGAGGTTTTATTAGGCAAAAAACAGTAAATCAGGGGAAGATAGTATCCGTTATGTAAAACATGGATGGTAAACATTTGGTAAAAAAATTTTGAACAACACTTAAACGTGCCATCAACATAAATACTACGGCTATTCTTGAGAATGTTCAAGTTGGTGTTATATGTAAGAATAACAATATTTGATGCTGTATCATTATGAAATAAAAAATTCTCGCCTGTCAAAGTCTTAATACCAATTTTATCTAAAGCATCCTGCGCTTCCTCTGTCGATTTAGGTAATTTTGGTAGTAATTTTGAACGTGCATAATATACTGTCTTACGAATTGTGTGGTCAAAACATGTAAATCATTAGGAACAAGTTCACTTCGGAGAAGTTTCGCGGGCCTTTCGTGCAAATTTTCTTGCGCTTTTCACTTTAAGCTATTGCTAATCTCCCTCCTCCTTAAAACACTGACATCTAATAATTGTTCATGGTTATGTTCCAGATGTTCATCGTACCTTTCACCGATATTGTTTTGCTTAAAATAAGCCTTACATCTACGTGTTGTACATTTCCAACGCTCCACGTCGTCAGCGAGTTTTTTTGTAAAAAGAAAACCAAAAATGTTCTATAAATTTTTTTTCACGGATTTCACTTGACATCTCGAACATACACACAACGGCGGCGGATATCGTGAACAGACTGAAGTTCAAACAAACTGCACAAGCTGACACGATTGTGTGCCATATCCACTATCTTATATCGCATAATCGGTCGATATTTCCAATTAGCCATGAACACATATGCTATAGATTAGATATCGATGATATACGAAATAATACACACAAGCTTTGGCGATTATGATAGACGTAGCATATAACTATTTATACTTTATAAGAATTTTCCACTTTGCCCGTAACATATAATTAATTTCGGTATACAAAAACTGTATACAGTTACAAAATATAAAAAAAATATAAAAATATTGTAAAATCGTGTGTCTTAAAATGTGCACGATTCCGTGCACTTTTTTCGACGGGAGCCGTTTGGTAATTTACCAGTTCGTAAAACCTTTTTTGACGGGAGCCGATTGGGAATAATAAACAATAGACGGGAGCCGTTTGGGTATTGACGAATTTGATATGAGTGAGGCTGGGGACATGTGTCTCCAGCCCCAACCTTTGTTTTTTTTATAATTCAACTAAAGACTTGCAAATTAGGAAAATATTCTTGATAACGGTTGAAAATTGACGGCTAAATGTTGAAAAAAAATTTTATTGGGTGTGGTTGGGGACATGTATGTCTTGAACGCCATTTAATGACTCCTTATGTATATTATCGTTAAAAATTATAACACATGTTTATTTATAGTTAGACATTTATACTGGTGTTAAGTTTCGAGTTTTCAGTCGACTGTTGTATGTTGGGTTATAACGTGACCTATCATTCGAGATTGTGTTCTCGTGCAATTGATATATATCAATACTAGCAAAGATATTTGGGATTAAGTAATCTGAGTCACAAATAATTAGGAGCATGTTAATATTATCTAGCGGTAAACCGAGTCCAAAGAACTTAAACTTGATAGGGAAATAAAATATTTTATAAAAAGTATCATAGAAAGCAATAACATATTCAAAGATCAATAAAATTATAGTTAAAATGTTTAAATAAACTAAAAACATTTCCCACCGAAGATTCGTTTAAAGAGTTCAAAGTTTTTATTTAAGCCAAACGTAAACATTAAAACATATAAATATCCTAGTTATATTCAAAATGTAAAATTTTTTATTTTTAATTAATGTATTGAGATGGTTTAGAAAATCATTTCTATCAATATTTGTTTAATAATGCCCCCAAGCTAATGTATTAATACCATTTTCCAAAATAAACCTTTTATCATCCTAAGCACTTAATGCTTTATCAATTATATTATATTGATTATATTCAAAAGATGGACAATTTGGTACCTACCGATCTGCTGTACAGTAGTTGTAATGGATGTGTTATATTCTTAGCGGTTAGTGTAGTCTATAATCCTTATAATATTATTATTTTTTATTCGTAACTATGGTGATAAACAAACGTGTATACATATTATGTAGGTGTACAATTTATACGTTTATTTTAATTAATAGATAACACAAACGTAAACTAACTTAGACAAATGCTTTTGCAATAAAAACCTTCTCCATGACATAGATTTCATTAAAAAAAAAATTAAGACAATTGGTGGAGTAGTTTCCGAGAACATTAGCATCAAAGGTGTCGTTTCATTTTTGTTACAATTTTTGTTCCACCCACACCTCAAGCAACGGAAGACATAAACGCCAAAATGAGATAAGAAAAAAAAAGTCGTATCGTACAAAAGCGTCAAAATCGTATCGTACATAAGCGCCAAATTCCTAGGTACCTGTGTGCCACGGTTTATAGATATTAAATAACAGATATACAAAAAGTGGGATTAAAATCTCAACCAATGTATTAAATTTATATTGATTTGCATGTATATCATAATTTATGATTATTATTAATTTTATAATATAATATCATTGTTATAAGATTTTTAAAAAACTACTTATATTCTACTTATAAACTACTCATTTTCACACCTTTTGCGTTTATGTTTATGTTGGGTATAACAGGTATAAAATATTAGATTAGCGCTTATGTCTTACAAATTTTGGCACAAATGATAGGTTGTTATTGTACCTTTGGCACTTATGTCATATAGCCACCTCAAGAAAAAAGTTTTTTTTAAAAAAAAAAGATGATACTTAAACGTATGACAAAAATTGTTAAAATTATATTATTACTAATGTACCCATGATAACAAGTTTCCAAAAATAATATTTTTAAAAAAGTTATTACGTTCCAAATTCATTTAAACAAAAAAAATTTAATATTTTAAAAGTTTCTAAAAAATAAACTATTTGACTTATATAAATAATTTTAGTATCAAAATTGTTCTTATAATCAGATTCATAGATTGGCTATTTTCAATACATCCAAAAGAATTTTTATTAAAATTTTTATTTTTATTTTCATTGTTAAAAAATAAAAATAATTTTTTGTATAATAATATAATAAATATTATGTAGCGCAAGTGACTATAAATTATATGTATAAAAAAAAATTTTAAATATTGATTAGAATAAAAGTTATTTCAGAAGTCAGTTCTATCTGTTATACACTGTATATTGGTTATTTGAATTTAATTTCTGTTTTTTTTTTCATATGGATTGCTACTAAATTTTCTGTAATGTTTTATCAAAAGGTACAGATAGTTTTATATTAGCAGCTTTATTGTTAAAACAATAATTATTGTGTTCATTTAAATTATTTTGTGTATTAAATGAAATTAAACACATTTTGCACACTAATGTTTTCATAAATATTTTTTGTAACTTTTCTGTTCTGCGAATTTGTATGATGATTAGATATCGGATGTACCAATTATAAAATGGTTATACTTATACGAAAATTAGTAATTTCATTTTATATATTTTTTAGATTTCAGTCCTAATTCTGGACTTTTTGAGATTCTTTTGCAAAATTAGCCTAATTTATAAAATAACATTATAATAAATATGTAATTGATTAAAGTAACTAAATAGATCGGCTTCATGTAAACAGCTTTCATAATTTAGTATGAGTTCATATTTGGTTCTAATATCAAACTTTTGTTATCTGCTGATCTTGATTGGACCCATTATTTTGCAATTAGTTGTGTTTTTGTTTAAACGTATACTTGGTCGCGTCTTAACTTGTATCCAACTTTGTTATAAAATGCCGATTTTTTTTCTTATAGCATGTGTGTGTGAATCTAATATTATATTGTAATCGTTTTCGATCAATATTTCCTAGAACTTAAATCTAAATCTAACCTGAATTTTAACAGTAGGTCCGCATTATTTATATTCACCGTCAATAATTAATATACGTACTAAGTGAAGGTATTGACGATCATATAAAATTAGATAAACATTATTCGATTTAAAAAAGTGGCTGTTTGACCAAAAAGCAAAAGGAAT
Source organism: Metopolophium dirhodum (assembly GCF_019925205.1). NCBI lineage: Eukaryota > Metazoa > Arthropoda > Insecta > Hemiptera > Aphididae > Metopolophium > Metopolophium dirhodum. Next base: position 27,091,978 of record NC_083561.1, on the reverse strand, counting down.
TTGGTTTTACAGATTTAAATTTTTCAGACTAATTGTATTATTATTATAATACAATATTACTAGCAGATTCATTTGAACATGTTTAGTAGTATTTTGAAGTAGATCGAACAAAGTGGAAAAATTAAATATCTGCGTTCAAGATGCCTATAGAGTATCTTTGCTATATTTAATTTTGTATACTAATTATTTACTCAAGTGATATGGAAAATAATACATATGGCGTTCATAATAAGTACACATCATAACAAATAGTGAATAATATTATGGGTTACCAACATATAGCTTATAAAATAAATCGAGAAGTAGTATTCTATTTCATTTGTTGTTCGACGTTCATATTATTTTTTTGTTATTTTCTCGTATTAAAATATTAAATCAAAATGATTTTTAATAAGCAATATTTAATAAAGCTTACATTTATAGCAATTTCAGTTTGGGTTATGCCTGCAGCTACTGTACCAGATGATATAGCCAATTTACAAAGTAAAGATTAATGTATTGATTTACAATGATTATAATATTTGTGGAAATTTAACCGCTTTAAGTTATATAATACTATAATTAATTGATATACGAAAAATAATTATTGTAATTTTATGATAATCTAAAGACAAACAGACCATACACCATTTCTTACTTTTCAGTTTAACATAATATGATATAGTTAATAAAAATGTAATGCTTTAGAGATGCTTTAAGAAGTATTAAATATTCTGACATTACATTCGTATAAACTTATTCTAGTATATCTGATTAAGACGTATATTGATATGTTAACTCATAACATTTGTTTGAATTATTTAAATTTGATTTTTGTTTCGTCAAGCAACAATCAATTTATATTATCAACAATAACTTAAATATATTTTTTTTTTACATTGGTGTAGAACATAATTATTAAAAATAGTTGTTTAAAAATTGTCTCAAATTAAAATTTTAGTGAAATATATAATCTATAAGATTGACTTGAAAAGTTATTATTTTTCCAGAGCTCTGTGAAGGTAATGTTTTTAATTAGTAATCAAATAGTAACATAGAACCATTAAGATGTACACAATTTTATATTGATACAAAAAATATTGCGGACTGAGGAAATCATATCGAAATAAATTCATAAGAAATTTACTTTGGAAAATTTTATTGGTCAATTAAATTACAATAAAATATTAAATATAACAGGAGAGCAAAAAACGAAAAAAAATATAGAGTAAGAAGTAGGGGTTGAAATCGCTATAATAACGTTATGATTATTACGTTATATTTGACAACAAACGATTGAAATTTGTAAACGTAATTATTGCGGAAAACTATAATCAAAATAATTAAATACAGCGAAACAAAACATAACTATTAACAAAATATATTATATATCAATAAACAAAACATAACGCAAAACGTAATTTATAAAATATAATTGAACCAAAAATAAGGCAAAACGAAATATTTTTTAATCTATTTATTTATAAGGTTAATTGGTTTCATAGAAACATTTATTTCATGTGAACAATCTAAGAATTAAAAGGTTGATGCATATTGTGTGTTCTTAAATTAAAGTTGGTATAAATGCCTATTATCCAAACTGAAAATATCATGAAAACCATAAATACTAATATTAACTTTGATTTCCGTTTAAAATTCGACTTATCATATTCATTAATTATTATAGGTGGCTATTAGGAAAAATCTTAAAAATGCCTTATGTAAAATGTTTAGTAAGATTAAATTGCCCATCTTAAGATATAAGTAAACCATTCAAATAACCAATTTACGGTACCTACTCAAGCATTGTTTTTTATAATTTTGTTTTAATAATTTTAAAATGTTTTAGAAATTTCAAATACATCTATTAAATATCATGGTAAGGATATTATAGTTAACAAATACTTAATTTTATTACATTTCTATTTTGAAGTACATAAGATATAAGTGTAACTTATAAGCATTCACTTGTATGATCTTATAGGTAAAATTAATATTAATATTAATATTGCATGTACTAATTATACATAGGTATTTGGATATTTGAGTATAAAAAGAAATATTTATTAATTTATATATTATTAGAAAAATATTTAGTATATTTTTTATGAGTAACATTCTAACTCCAAAAAATGTTTGGGTAGTAAAATGTAATGTATGCTGTATTGCGATTCCAAGATGCCCTTGGTTCATTCAATTGTCATAAAATATTCGTAAATTGTTTAAATTATTTAATCAGTATTTTGATTTATTGTTCACATAAAAGAATTAATTCATATATCTCAATTAATTTAATTTTTTATTTTTAATATGATCCTTTAGAGAACTTTCCCAACTCATTAACCTAAGGGGTGGGTAAAATTGAAAAGATCAGTCATTAGAATGAATTCATACATAAGAGGATTGTTGTGAGACAGTGTGGTCCTATTGTGGCCAAACAAACCCAAAAAAGAAGAAGTAGTTGAAGAAAAATAAAACTATTAAGTATTAAGGAAAAGAAGATGATTAAGTATTTAGAAACAATTAAAGGGTTGATGTAAGCATATTGTGTATTTTTTAACTATGGTTAGTGATAATGCCCATCATCCCAATTTAAAATTTCATGAAAACAATAAATTCCGAATCATTATTTAATTGACGTAGAATTCCGTTTAAAAGTCGATCTGTCATATTCATAAATTATTAAGCATGTCCCCCCCACTTTGGAATTTCAAAACAAAATTAACTCCATTCGTTTGTGTTTGTTTTGTGCTATTAATCCCGTCGTTTGTGCTCAACACATTCCAAAGTTATTCAACTTACAAAGTCGGGGGCTGGGGACATGCTTAGCCACCACTTTGGAATTTAAAAACAAAATTAACTTCATTCGTTTGTGCTGGTTTGTGCTTTTAGCCCCATCGTTTGTGCTCAACGCCTTCCAAAGTCATCCAACTTTGAGAGTTGGGGGTTTAAGTGTAATCCCAGGTACTCCCCTTTGTCTTGCGGATCTGATCAAAACTGTCCACAAAATCATTTTTACATCTATGGTGTTTATACGTAAAATATTTGGTTTACCAGAAAAACCCATGCACTTGTGGATTAGAAATTTTTTTTAGATTCTGAGCGAAGCGATGAATGTATTGATTTTACAATGATGTGTGTTTTTTTTTTTATTTTTTTTTAAATTTTTTTTTTTATTTTTTTTTTTATTTTTGAATAGAAGGCTCCTAGGTTAGGTTAGATGAAAAAAATTAAAAATCCTTAGTCACAGTTTTTATTTATAAGCATTTAAAGTTAAAATTTTGACAAAATACGGAAAAATCACAAAAATTAGCAAATTATTTTGAGTTGAGAATTCATAAAAATTTTTCTTTTTAAATCTAAGATATGCAAATGTAATATAAGATTACTCATAAGTTTGTCGACCTTTATCAAAAAAAAAAATGTCTACAAGAAACTTAAATTAAATTTTTATGAGCGTCTGAAATTTATATTTTTACAACATTTGATAATCACTCGATTTCTCTTGTAACAATTTTCTTATTTTATTATAATTAAAAAACGAATGACCGTAGATACTTGAAAATTTCACTGAATGTTTATATTAGCATTTTCTATATACCATAAAATTTATAAAATATTTTGACTCTTTTTGAGCTGTTTACGGACATTGTCAGTTTTCAATTTTTTTAGTTTTTTTTTCTATAAATATCAATAAAATTTTATTTGTTGGGTAAAAAAGCGTGAAAATTTAATATAATGCTCCTGATATATCGTTCTAATAGCAGTTGAAAAATATTAAAAATACATAGGCACAATTTTTTTTTATAAGCATTTAAAGTTCAAATTTTGACAACATTTATCAAATTTATGTTAATAATATATAATTTAAGTGCATGATTGTCGAACGTTAAAAAAATTATTTCGACTCAATCGATGAAAATTAAGTACCTATATCCAATATCTATAAAATATTTTTATAATTATTATACTCTATACCCAATTTCATACCAGATAAGGACATTTAATAAAAATTCTTATTTGAATGATAGTATCCAAATTAGGTATGGTAAAAAAACACCATACAGAATGTGTTGATATAACTATATAAGTGTATAACTATAATAGTAGGTAGTACTCAAAAAGAAATGTGAACTACAAATGATAATAATTATTCGTCTTAAAATGATTAATAACTACCTGATAAATTTATTTTTTGATATAACATTGACATGCGTAAAGTTGGCACCCTAAAATGTTCGTATCGTCTTCAAAGTACATAATATTATTATCTATATTTTCTTTCCAAATACAAATTTTTTTCTTTTTTTTTATTCTAAAAACTTGTGTACGAGTCTGCAAATACCGTTTGAGCATTTTTTTTTAACAAAGTTCATATTTTTATAACTGTCATTCAAAATCTATTAGTGTGTAACTTCTCCCCATTACGCTTATTATTAAAAAATATATATTAAAATCTATCAATCATGTATAGATCAATATAAATCGATTTAGATTTTTATTTGTAGTCAATTTTTTATAAATTTAGTTTTTAAACTTCTTTACTTGATCAATTTTGATTTTAAATTTTAGATTTTTTTAATTTTAAATTTTTTATCAGTTGATTTTTTTTAATTTTAAATTTTTATGAATTTAGATTTTTATTAATAGTCGATTTTTTATTCATATAATATTATTTTATTCCATTTTTTTAATATTTCTTTCGTTTTCTAAGCAAAAATGTTATTTTTAAAACCCTTTACAAACTGCTTACAAACTCTCAGTTATGTTTTGATGCACATTGTTTAAATTGTAGGGGGGGGGGGGGCTGGAGAAATTTAGTCCGTCAGTTCTAAACTAGAAAATAAATTTTAAAGGTACTAAATATTTTATTTATTCTTGATATTATTTATTTTTTTGCATATTTATTTATATATACGATTTATGTATTACGATCGTAATTAATAGATAATAATATTTATTTAGTTTAAGTTTAATTAATTGTTTCATATGTTATCTATTAACTTTTTGAAATATGCTTTTTAAATAATAATATAAGCATAATATTAAAAAGTTACAAGTCCCTAAGAATAACAAATTTCAAATTACAAAATAAATAGTTAAAACCTTTATTTTTTATTTAAATAATATGAAGGTAAACAAAATCATAAAAAATAGAACTTCATGTCTTTAAAAAAAATTGTTCAAACTGTTTTCTAATCGATATCGGTTTGATCTTCCAAAATACATAGAATTTATTTAAAGTACCACCTGTATCACAATTATATCTTTAGTATTAGGCTATTAGTCCATTTGTTGGGTCGCAAGTATTTTTTCCCGGAAAAAGCACAAATTTAAAAAAAAAAAAATTCTAATTTACAGTGCATGGGTTTTTTCTAGTAAACCAAATGTTTTACGTCTAAATACCATAGATGTAAAAATGATTATGTGGACAGTTTTGATCAGATCCGCAAGACAAAGGGGAGTACCTGGGATTACACTTAAACCCCCAACTCTCAAAGTGGGATGACTTTGAAATAAGTTGAGCACAAACGACGGGATTAAAAGCACAAACCAGCACAAACAAAGCACAAACGAAAGGAGTTAATTTTGTTTTGAAATTCCAAAGTTGGGGGGGGGGGCATGGAGGTAAATATTATTATAGCTATTCGTAATGTATCTTAAAAATATCATTTGTAAAATGTTTAGTGAGATGAAGTTGCCCATGATTGGATCATAAGATATTAGAGAACCTTTCCACTAATCAATTTATATGTTACCTACTCAAGCATTGTTTTATATAAACATATTTTAATCATTTTTAAATTGTATAGCATATTTAGATGAAAATATTGCATTTGATGGTAAGGATATTGTAATTAACAAATACTTAATTTTATTACAATGTTATTTTGAAGTTTATTAGAGATAGGTAAGGGTAACATATGATCATTGGTTTTTATATGATCTCAAAGGTAAATTTAACCTTTTGAATTTTACATAATACATGGATATTTCAGCATAGTATAAAAAAATATTCATTCACTTGTTTATTATTAGAAATATTTTTAGTGTTTTTTTTTTAGTAACATTCTAACCCCAAAACATTGCGTGGTTAGTAAAATGTATATTGAATTGTGGTTATATACAATATTTTAAAATTCTTAAGATATTTTGTTTTACTAAAGCATTGTCTTGTGGAGAACCAAATCTCCATTTATTTTAAAATGAGAACCCCCCTTTTCAACTGTAATTTATTCAGTGGATATATTTTCCAAATCAAGATACTTACAATTAGTTTTAACTAGAGTTATTCAACTTTGTGTTATAAGGATAAAAGGTCAATGGTATAATTGGTTGTTTCGAACTATACTACTCATCAAAAAAGCAATTAATTATAAATTTTTTTTTTAAAGGCGTTATATTCAATATAATAAATTAAGTTTTATATAGTTATAAATTATAATTAATAATTTATTAATTAATTTTATTAGAATTTGTAACATTACGGTTAATGACGCCCTGGAAATATACTTTAGGTCGTCAACCTATGACCCGTAAGACACCATTCTGGTGAAGGAGGCCGTAGGATTTTCAAAATCGGGTAAAAGGGTAAAACAATAAAAAAAACAAAAAGTTAAGTTTAAATAACTGGGGGAGATTTATTTAAATTTGTGAAGAAAGTTCACTAGCGTAAAACTTCAACAGTATAAAATTAACATAAAAAAACAGAACAATTGCGACGGGAGCTTACGTCACCCCGTGATAAACCATAGATATGTATAAACAGGCAACACTACCAGTGTGATAAATATAAATCTAGTTAATAATAGTTTTTCTTTAGGGAACCATATAAGGGGCCGTCGGTCCTGTGGACACGATCGGACAATTACCGCCAAAATAATGGATACAGTTATAATAATACAGTATTCAAAATGTGTGAAAATACAAACAAAAAGCCGGCCAAGGCATATAAACACATAAATTGGATATTACCCAATGGAGGTCTACGCACCTCCGCAGCGTTTTCCCTTATATCTTGCCCGTCGGCGAAACTCACCGCGGGAGTGATTTCTTGGTGTATAAGATATGTACATTTTATTCAGAACAAAAAAAAATGACACACGCAAGATTGAGCACACAGTAATGGCAAAAAAAAACCTTAGCCGGCGTACAGTGGACTACTAATTAAAATATATCATAAGGCTAAAGGCCAAGTGTGCGATCGCATCGTCACGGGAAATCATATAAAGTAAAGTGCTGGGAGGTTTCGGATATTGTTCCCAAGTCCGCGCGCACACACCGTGCAGCGAGGACAAAACACCGGGCAAGTAGATCACGACATCGGTGCGGGGTGCCGGTAAGATTGTCGAGGTGCACAACGTTGGGTCACAAATTTAAAAAATTATATTTTTGCTACTAAAATCTAAATCTACTAAAAAACAGTATTGGAAAAATATTTATCATTATAATATGTTGATATCAATTAGATGTGATTATTTTAACTGAAACATGGCATGACATTAATAACTGTTCATATAGTATACCTGGGTTTCAAATTTGTTACACAAAAATTAAACGTAATCAAAATGACGGCATAATAGTTTTTATTAGAAATACTTTAACAATTGTAGACTCATTTGAGTATGGTTTTGTAGAAGCCAATTTTTTTAAAATATCCTTAGTCAGTAACTACTGTAAAACTCCTTTTAACTTGTTATGTACTTATAGATCACCCTCATTAAATAGCAATGAATTTTTGGTTCGACTAAATAATATTATTATATCAGATACTCCGTTTAACGATCGTACACTATTAGCAGGTGATATGAACGTAAATATAATTGGTAATGACAATGTAGATAACGAATACTTAGATACACAGTTAGAAATCTGTAGTTGTTTTAACACTTTACTGAATTTGTCAATCAGCTAAATTGTAAATTATATACTTTGGAGTGTTAAAATAACAACAATGTCTGTAGAATGAAATACACATGGTTGAACACCATACGTTTACTCAATTCAGCATTCAGTATAGGAGTTAAATTAACAATGAATCATTGAATATTACATTATCCACTATTTTATAGTTAAAAAAACATCAGTTTATTGTTGAATTAAATACATTATTATTTATTTCTACATCATAGTATGTACGATTAAAAATACACTTATGTATACTCCGGGCCACAAAAGTCCATAGTCCATACCTAAAAACGCGTCCGTCGCTGCGCATCGGCATGTTGCCGAATAGTGGGAATCTAGTAGTATGGACTCTCGTGGGCCGGACTGAATAAATGTTATTTTGAATATAAATATAGATTTACCAACGATTAATCGGTTAATTTCTACTGATATCAATGTTTATAAATTATTATTATTTTTCATTTATGATATTTATAGTTTATTGGTAGACATGATAATATTACTTTTGTGTTGTACAACTGGCGTACTGCTGTAATTGCTGTGTACTTGTGTGTCTACAAAATTGTCGTGACTCGTGTGTTTACAGTTTACGTTGATTTTATTTTGTCCGCGTGTTAAATTTAACTATTTCTAATGCCAGTTTCACATTAATTTGTTATTGCAAATTAACTTCTTCAATTAGATTTGAAGCAAAACATAAAACAGTAAAAGCAATTGCAAATGCTGTATCTAATCGAATTAATTTAGGTCATACATTATCTAATAAAATACAATTGCAAATGATCAGTCGCTTTTTATCTAATTCAGGTTTAAAACCAGACTTAAATTATTCATCTGGTTCCAATGTAGTATCCCCTTTTATTGAGTTTCCATCAAATATAATTTTCAATCTACCACCAGAATTCAAATGTAATTCATTCTCTCCAGTTTGGTTGGAATATAAAGGTTTGATGTATAAAAAAAATATGCTTTTAGTTTTAGAAATAAATTCTGCTGCTGGAGGCTGTTTATTTGGGGAAATCTATAAAATGTTGGTCAATGAAACCAGAGTTCCTTATTTTATAATAAAGCCAATGTTGACTGTTGGTTTTGATGAACATTTTTGTGCCTATGAAATAAAAAATAATTTGAACTCAAAACTGATTGGGTGTTATATGTATGAATTACCTGATACAACGCCAACCATTGCCAGAGTTCTAGGCAATGGTAAACTATATGCCTCATTGAGGTCAGGTGCATAAAAAACTTTTAAATAATACCTACTATATTAATATTCTTATTTTTTTTTTTTTATTTTGTTATTCTACAATAGTTATTAATACTTATTACCTACCCTATAATATTATGTTTGTTTATTTTAAGTAAATAAATGTAGGTACCATGTATTTAATAACATGTGAAATAAAATATATTACTATTGGCAAAGTAATGTATGAAAACATTAATTGTATACAATATTATTATTTTAGGTAAAATGTATAAAGTATGTAAATATAGTCATAGAACTTTGCATTTTATTCCATAAAAAGCAAATTAAGATATTTTTTTTCTATATATTATGCGACAGTTATATACCCACTGAAATATCATGCATATCAATGTAGGTGGTAGGCTAGTGGTATTAGGCGTTAGGTAGATAGTTAAATAACCCGTAGGTAGTGGATTCGAATCCCGTCTAGGGCTGATGGAATTTGTTACCCGCCGAAATATTTTTTTTGCTTGTCTAACATTTTTTAACATTACATTAGGTAGTTTTAAGAATACCATTTGTTAATTCAACATCTTTACAAACTTTAACAAAATATCAGTAACTTAAGTTGAGATAACAATAACCAATATTCAACCTACCCTCAAATAAAAGTTAATTTAAAACTGCTGTAATGTTGTACTAAATATAGTAAATATCATATCTACATAATTTTATTTGTTAAGATATACACAGTTTGTAGTTGTCTTAATATCAACTGATGTTGTATTCACCACTAATCACTATGAGGCATGAGTCTTACTATAGCAACGAGTAGTAGTTATTTTAACTATCGCTTAATGTGAATTCAACACCAAGCTCCTCCCAGCTCAAAATCAACACACAACTGTGTACGACATTGACACCAACGCGTGTTGAATCAACGACAGATTTCTAACTGTGTATATTAGCTACTAATGGCTTTCATTCACTGATTAATGTGTACACTAGACTTCCTAATAATAAAACACACTCTTGTATAGACCATAATATGTTTCTCAAATGCAATAACAATTACCTTTTAGATAATACTGAAGCAGGGGTTCTCCAAATCGATATATCTGATCACTTTCCTACAATCACGGCAATTCCGCTCAATGATAACTTATATTCTACGAATGATACATTTAAATTTATAGATTACAAACTCCTAAACGATAGGATGAAAGTCGAGAAATGGGAATCTGTCCTCAATGAAAACAATATAAATATGGCTCTTAACCTGTTCTATGATAAATTACTTTGTATAATAAATGCATGCACAATTAATAAAATAATTGTATCTAAAAATAAAAGACTTAAAGAGTGGATGACTGCCGGGCTATTATGTTCTTCACGTCAAAAAAATGAACTTTCCCTTAAGTCTAAAAATAATCCTCTAAATAAAAATTTACTTAATTACTACAAAAAATACAGAAACAAATTTAATACAATTGTTAAGTTAGCTAAAATCAACTTTTATAAAAATAAGTTCAATTCTTGTACAAATAATCCCAAATTGACTTGGAAATTAATAAAAAATATTACGGGGGGAATAACGTGAAAAATAAAGTAACTATAAAACATCTTAAAGTCAATGATTTAATCATAAATGCACAAACAGAACCAAAAAAAGCAGCTGATACATTTAATGAATTTTTCACTTCCATTGGACAGAAATTGCAAGATAACTTTAGTAGTACTGAACCGATAGAATCTAATAAACCATATGAAACATCTTTTGATCCCTCGTTTTTAAGTCCTGTCGATAGCAATGAAATAATCGATTTAATAAACAGTTTAAAAGATGACACTGCCTCAGGCTTTGATAAAATAACTGTCAAACTACTAAAAAACATTGCAGTTTTTATATCTAGCCCTCTAGCACACATATAATATAACATGAGCTTATCAGAAGGTATTTTTCCAACGAAATTTAAACTAGCGATAGTCAAACCACTCTTCAAAAATGGAAACAAAGAAAGTATGAGTAATTATAGGCCAATTTCAATGATATGCAATTTTTCTAAACTTTTAGAAAAAATTGTGAAATCTAGATTAATGAATTTCCTGGAAAAACATCATCTTCTCTCTAAGAACCAATTTGGGTTTAGGCCAGGTATAGGTACTGTGGATGCAATCTATAGTGTTTCTAGGCATATATATAAAGGGCTGGATCGTGGTGATAAAACTATAGGGATTTTCCTAGATTTCGCCAAAGCATTCGATACTGTCGACCATAAAATCTTGTTAAAAACTTTACCAAATTTTGGAATAAAAAATAAGAGTCTAAGCTGGTTTGCAAGCTACTTAAAGGACAGAATGCAAATGGTTATGGTAAATGATGTTTTGGGGAAAGAACTTTTATTTGACTGTGGTGTTCCTCAAGGAAGTGTTTTAGGCCCAATTTTATTTATAATATATATTAAAAGCATTTGTGACTCGCAGACGGATGGTTCAATATTTACATAATATGCAGACGATACATGTTTACTGTACTCTGATACATCATGGGACTCAGTCTATGCTAAAGCATCTACTGGACTAAACCAAATTATTCGAAAACTAAATACAAAAGAAATTACTTTAAATTTAGATAAAACAGAATTTATAGCTTTTTCTATTTACTCCTGTCAAAGCCCATTTGATGAAATTGAAATCACAGATAATATACACAACCATAATGGTTGCAAAATAAAAAGGGTAACTAGGGTAAGATACCTGGGCCTAATCTTCGACCAAAATATGAAATGGCAACTCCACATAAACAGTATAACTATGCGCCTAAGGACAATTATGTACAAAATATATTGTTTGAGGAAAATAATCTCACCAGATACTATGCGTATAGTGTACCTGTCTCTTTACCAAGCTATTTTTCAATATGGTATAATTGCCTGGGGTGGTACATATGAAAATGCTATTAAGCCTTTAACTATACAGCAAAACAAAATAGTTCGTAAATGCCTTGACAAAAACACGTTAGAAGGATCAACTAAATTAAATTATAAATGCTTGGGCATTCTACCTATTAATTTACTTTACGAAAAATTCGCGATCATGTTTCTTAGTAAAAATACTCCTATAAATGATATTGTATATTCAAAACGTAATAGAACATAATATGACATCTCAAATAATTACACTAAAAAAAACTATTGGACAAAGATTCGTGGACTATTTAGGACCAACTTTCTTCAATGCAATGCCCATGGGCGTAGCTAGGATTTCAATCAGGGGGGGGGGGGGGGGGCAGTGATGTAGCCAACTTTAAATCATTAAAACTCAATTTTTTTTTAAAGTATTTATTTATAATATATTATTCATTAATCATTATTTTTAAATTATAACAATGACAATCGTCTAGAGTCTTCGCAAAATCTGCTGAGAATTTTCTGTTGCATCTCTTCCTTTTTTTCATCTAGCAGCTTTCTATGCACACTTAGTATGCATAGACCTGAAATAATTTACATTGTATATGATTAATATTAATATAATTATTAATTAGCATTGATATAAAAAAACTATTTTGATTTACCATTCAGACGGTTTTCCGTCATCGTTGAACGCAACCAAGTCTTTACCCTTCTTAACGTACTGAATGACCTCTCAATAGTGCAAGTTGTACATGGCTGAGCTAAAGAAATATGCAAGGCTTGTTTTATTTTAGGAAAGAAAATATCTGTTTCTTCTACTACTTCACTCATTTCCATGTCTGATAGTTTGCTTTTAGCCAGTTTTTTCTCCTTCCAGATGTTGTACCATAATTCTGCTTCACTTTCCAAGTCTTTAATTTGGTAATAATTGGCAAAATCATTTATTTTAAGTTTAAACTCTTTGGTGTTCATATCTAACATATTTGAAGGGTGTAATAATAAAAATGAAAAAGCAGGTATGTTTTCATCAGAAAATCTCCGTTCCAATGAGGATATTAATGAATCCAAGTATGGAATTAGTAATGATCTCTTCCAGAATTCAGCCGAATTTAACGCTGGAGGATTCGAACGATGTTGTTGTTGTTTAACAATCCTAGGAAGATTAATTTCTGCTCCTATATTCTCAGCTGCTATGTTTGCAGCAGTTAATAATTCTTGAATTTCTGTGTCAGCGTGTTCGCGGTGATCTTTCACTATGACTACTATTTTTTTTATAAAATTTGAGCATTTCAGCAAATCCAGATTTTTTGATTGTAAAGCATTCACAACAGGCTCTAATAATTTAGAGTATTTTGCTATGAGGATAACACTCATTATAAAAATACTTTTATTTGCTACAGCATACAATTGAAAAGCAACTTTTCTTGTTGCAGTGTTCCCATCTTTTGACAATTTATCTAAAGCATGTACAATTATCTTTTACATATTATGTACATCTATGTACATATTCTCTTTGATCCAACAGCAATAGCATCCTCACTAAAGTTGTAATTTTCTGGTGGCGTCCAACAACGTTTCAAGATATCCATTTTTTGAGATGTTGTTAAATGATTAGACCGTCCCACCCATTGACCTATGTCATTTTCAAAACGTTCTTCATTTGTAAGCTTTTTAGAAGTTGAAGGATCTGCATTTCTGGTATTGCGATCATAAGAAGTGGAAGGTTCGTTGGAGGATTTGGGAATTTTATATATTCCTTCGTGTTCATCACTTCCGCTACTACTTATTTCTGGCAATTTTCTCTTTTCTCGACCTTAAAAATTACGAAGACTTATGAAATAATGATGTAAGTGATAATCAGGGCTCGAAACTTAATGCATTAAAAATTTGTTTGTTGTTGATAATTTATTAATAATAAATTATAAACATAAAATATGCGCTATGACACAGAAAAAGTTGTGTCCTATGTATTGTGGAATTTTGGTAATTCTACTATAAATACCAAGGGAGTGGTTTTGTCCCGCGCAAAACAGTTTTTCGCTATATTGTATGCTTGTAAGACGAAGACAACGCATGCGGGTATAGCGTCCTCTTAATATATCATAGTTGCGGCAGGCGGCGGTCACAATACATAGTGTATATATTATATAAGTAAAAGACTTTGTACTTATTTATTTTACTTTGTAACTATTTATAATTCTAAAACAAGATATGTACTTACCACCAAAAAACTTTCTTATGTCCATCGTGTAAAATAATATTAAATGTAAACGTTATATATTATATTCGTTACTTACGCGAACACAGAACGGCACGTACTGCTGTCTGCTGCACTTGATTGTTGACACTATCGCTGTTGATATTAATGTTTAACTCATAATTCAAATAATCTTTAGATAGACTAATCGATAAAATATAAAACGATTACACGTGTAGATATCACTCGGTCCCACTAAACTATTTTTAGACTTCATGTACTTATATCATATTTAATATTTCAATTTTAACGTAAAACTTACACGTGTGATATAAGAAATACAATTTAGTTTGTAGTGCAGGGGGGGGGGCACTCCTGCCCACCCCTGCCCCATACTCGCTACGCCCATGGCAATGCCTTTTGCAATCAAGAAAACTATAAGATCAAATCCCAAATCTAATCATAAAATAATAATCTACAATTGGCTTCTACAAGAAATATAATCTCTAGCTTTTAAGGAATGTCTAAATATTATGTATGTATAGAATATGTTATTAATTTCATTCTTTTTTGTACTTCCTCTTTTATGTTTAATTAATTGTCGAATGTCGATGTAATCAATTTGCTGTTGTAATTAGTAATTAATATATGTATATAATCTAAGTTGTAACATGTAACTCTCTACTACCAACTCAAGCTCTGCTTAAAGGTAGTAGATATAACAATGTTATTGTTTTATTTAATAAAAAAAAAAAAAAAAATAAAGTATTCGAATACATATTCTGAATACTTTTTTAAAAGTATTCGGAATATGTATTTGAAATACTTTTAAAAAGTATTTTACCAAAGTCTGGATTACACTGAATACGCAGTAAATATTATTTCATTCGCACACAACATTGCGTAGTTGGCACTGTGTTAGTAACTGCCTGACAATATCTATATATTTTTAATTTAATTACTTTTTTATATTTTAATAGAGATATCTAACGAACAGTATGAACGTATTGGTAAGATTATTGTAACTAACAAATAAATCCTTTTATTACATCCTTTTCTTGAAGTATATTAGACCTTATCAGAACTTTAATAATTTGATCTCAAATTAATTTTAGTTTTAAAGGGATTGTAGTCGGTCGTGTTTTAAAGAAATTAATATAGGCAATTTAACATGATGACACCAAAGTGACTTATGTGTGAGAAACTAATATGTAATCGTTTTCGATCAATATTTCCAAGAAATATTCTGAATTATAACAGTAGGATTTAATAGGCCTGGATTATTTATATTCACCGTAAATATTTAACAGATGTACGTGCCAGGTATTGACGATCATATTAAATTAGATAAACATTTTTTGATTTAAAAAAGTGGCAATGAACAATTATAGGTCTACTAGAAACGTACCATTTGTGCCATTTCAACCATTTTAACCATTTTATTTAGATTATTTAATATTTATTATGTCAACATGGAAATTGATTATATTGTAATAATGTATTGATCTCAATCCCTATACAATCATACTATAATCATAATATATAGTGGTAGTTATATCTTGAAACGATTATTATGTTTACAACAAAATATTACCTATTTCTAACGTTTTATTGATGACTATAGTAACTTAAATGTATATAATTTATTTTTCATATAATATTTAGAAATTTTAAGCCAATAATTATAAAAATTAACCACCTGTCCGCCTATAAACTTCTTTGTATTTCTTATATAGATCCATTTCATTGTATACATAATTTTTGGTTTTTATTGTATTGCGAATTTGCGTAATAAACTGAAACTTTATGTGATTCACGTTGTTCATAGCATATTTTATTATAACTACTATAATCAAAATTATAAATTATTGAACAAATTATACATACCTAATCAGAATAATTTTTAAATGAAAACTATCATACCCGTTGTCCTTTTGTCATTATTTTTACTATTTAATTAATAACTTCCAATGGTGACAATAAAACCGTATCTCCTTATTTTATATTTATTTCAAGTACATATGCTTTTTTTCGAACCACATAACCTTCAGCGACTAACATTGTAGATTTTACTTATGTTAACGTATTTAACTAATGTTAGTTCTAAACAATTTTTTTTACAAGCATAATATTTAAAAAAGGCAATAAATTATTGAATTTGAAATTAAAAGTTCATCAGATGAAAATGTTAAATTAACTTTTATATAGTTATGATTAAAAAATTATTAATTATTATTATAATTTTCAGAAGTTGAAATTAGTAAGTAAAAATGTATAATATATATTTAAAACATTTTTTTATTGAACTGTATTATTATTTTATTTTTTTTTATTGAACTTAATCCCGGCATCTATAATGGCCTTTAGCTGTTTTGTTATTTTTGTAGGTTGGAACGGTTGGTTTGAACACGTTTTTAGGGTTGGCAGAAATTCATGTTAGGCACCCTTATAGGTTTCTGCCATGCCCAGTCAAGGGATGGCAGCATCACTCTATATACTCTCTAGACAGTTGACTGCCCAGAGAGAAGAGCCGCCCGTGCTCGAGGTTCGAACCAGCAATGGTTCGCATCGGTACCGACGCCATAGTCCATTCGGCCACTCCATCCCAAAATGTATTATTTTATTCTGCATGAGATTTCAAAATATTATATTACTGTAATATTAATTATGGCCTCCCATATAGCTTCAATGTCCATTTTTAGATAAACATTTACATTGAAGATAGAAAATAATTTGGATTTCTAAAAACAGAAAATAAATAACATTCAAATTTACTAGGTTTACTAGAAACGAACTAATTTATTGTAAGATATACATTATTTATTATTATAGAACGATTTGATGGTAAGCATTTATAAGTTTTATAATTTGTTTTATTAGAGGTAATTAGTAAAAAAAAAGTGGTACCGAAAATTGAAATTAAGAATTTCCTTTTAATGAGTTGTTAGTTATAAACAAAGTTAACATCGGTTAATTTTCTTACAAAATTGTACTGAAATCTTGAGGAAGTTTCGTTCCAAAAAATGGTACCTAATTAGTGTTTAAGAGTGGCATAGCTAAGATAAACTTAAATATTCTGTTTAAAATCTGAATATTTTATTAAAATTAATTATATTTACATTCACAAGCAACAAAACTAGAATTTTCTATATTGAATGATTAGGTAGATTAAAAGAACAATAACGATTAATGACTAATGATTATTTTATATTTATCATGCTAACATATAAATTGATCATACTGTGATAGTCTATTGATCTAAATTCCAATAAATTCATCTTCAAATATTTAGTTGTATTTAGTAAATAGTTATTACGTTGACGACTAAATATTACCTTTTTCTAAAGCGTATTATTGATGATAATTATAGTACCTTATAAATGTATATAATTTATTTTTCTTATATTAAATCAATTTTAATCCAATTATTATAAAATTTAACCACGTATTAACTTGTTTGTATTTTGTATTCAGGAACAATAAAAAGTAAGTCATTGAGTAAGTTAATAAATTATTATATTCCAAATTTACAAAATAAACAATATGTTATACCTAACATTAGATAATATGTGTTGATCAATTACTGTTATTTTCACAATTTTTAAATTGACATCCAAATTATACAAAAACCGGATACTATTTAAATCAAAACTTTCATACCCATTGATTTTTGTTATTATTTTTACTATTTAATTTCCAATAAAATCGTAGCCCCTTATTTTGAATTTATTTCAAGTAGTTATGCTTTTTTTTCAAGCCACATAAGATAAATAACCTATACATAGTAATAATGTAAATTGTTCGTTTAACAATTAACTGGTGTTAATGATTCCCATTTTTTTTACAATATTATTTTTAAAAAAGTTATTAATTATTGAAATTGAAATTAAAAGTCCCTCTATTGAAAATATTGGTTTATCTTTTACATTGTTATAATTAATAACCCACTAATTATTATTATATTTTTTTGTAGCTAATATTAGTAAGTATAAATATTCTGTGCGAAATTTCAATATTATATTATTATAATATTAAGTACTTACTTGGTCCATTATAGCTTCAATGTCCATTTGTAGATAAATATTAAAATTGAAGATAGAAAATAATTTGGGTTCCTAATAGCAATAATTAAATAACCTTCAAATGTGAATCACACAAAATAATAAAGATATTTTTAAATATTCACATACGTAGTCAAAATTTTTAATATCCACACATACGAATTCATACATATGTTCATTAGCAACAGAGAAAAACTATAAGTGTTATTCACATTGAATACACCTATAAAGTTCATGTATTAATTATATCTAATATTGCATAATTAAAACATAGTTATAATATTTTTTTTACAGATGAAATTAGTAAGTAAAATATATGTTTATTGCCATTCCCCAGGAATGATAAAATGACAAATCAAAAATAACGTTTCGGAAGACTTATTACTAAAATCTAGATTTTTTTACATTTATCACGATATTATAATATAAATATTCCGTTAATTTATTTGAGTCTATTTTAAACAGTTAAATATTATAATTTACAGGTGATGAAGGTACGTGTTATTTTATATGTTTGGATTCTGAACAGAAATGTAATATAATTGAAAAATGTTATTGATTTTGAGGAAGTTTTTATACATTTGAAGTTTGAACGGTTATAAAATAAATAATAATAACATGTATTTTCGAAAAAATTAAAACAGTAACTTTGAAAAAACTACGTATTTATTATATTTTCATATTTTACATATTATTCTTTAACGTAATATCAAAAAAATAAACATAATATCCAACCAACTGGAGCTAAACGTATAACTTATGTGAATGTCTTTATCTTTCTAAAATAAAAACATTTCTATTATTTCGTTTAACTAGTTGGTATGGATCACTCCAGAAGAATATTATCTTTCATCTCTCTATCTTGTTTTAGTAAGGAGTAGAACATGATTGCGTATGTTTGAAGATGTGTAGCAAATATCTGAAAAAAAAATAAACACTATTGCGTATGAAATTGTATGCAACGTTGTCAAATTTATTAATTTTACAATATAACAAATAAATATCTAGTAAATGTAGACTTTTTTAATAATCAATATAAAAGTTACTTAGTAATTATTATAGGTGTACAAAAGTCGTATATGTGTGTGTATGTGACCGAGTGATGTGATTATGTGAAGCTGCTCTGGACTCTTTTATTTAATAATTAGATCATATTTTGAATATTGTAAAAGGTTACGATTCACGACTGTTATAAGAGTGGTTTATGTCTATATACATTGTGAATATAATATAATATAATTATAATATAGTGTAATTTGCATTCACAGAGTCATGGCTCTCAACAATAAGTTATGATGTTGAGTTGGTTTATGAGCTTGTAACTTAAGAGTTAAAAGACAATGTTTAAATTTGTTATATTATAGATTTGTTAAACAACTTATAAATTATATATAAATATGTTACATATTTTCATTGTTTCATATAACAAACAAACTTTTAAAAATATTCATTTGGAATTTGACGACTATAAACTTTTTGATAAAATAAACATTTTATTTTTATTTTTCATGAAAATGAAATATTTCAAGAAAATAAATTTCATGAAATTTTAAAACCCTAACAATAAGCGTAGGTAATAAAAGCTAAATGATTATTAAAAAAGCAATGTATTTATAAATTATTTTTAGTGTAATCATGTGGTACCTATATACTAGTATGAAAATTGGCAACAACGCTAAATAGTTCGTACGCAATCGTGTAGTTGAAAATCAGGTAAAATCGTACGCAATCGTGTAGCTTAAAAGGTGTCACCAAAAACAATCGTACGCAATCGTGTTTTACCCTTAATAAGAACGGTTATAGGTACTACTACCTACTTGCGTTCTCTTCCACAAATACCAATTATTTTTTTACGTGTTCCTATAATATCGTTTTGACTTTTTCAAAATGGCATAGTTTAAATTATTTGTATGATTAACTGTACAATATTTAATAAGATTAATTAATAATTAATGCCTGGAATAACATTTAATACGGATCTAAAAGACTGAACATTTCCGAAAATATAGAATTTTTAATTTTATCGTGGAATTAAGTTTCGAATAACATTCATAAAAATCTAAAAGACTTTATGTATACCATAATTAATATTTGTTTTCTTTTATCCAGGTAATATATTATAATTATGCCTGTTCGCGCTGGGAACGTCACTATAATAGAACGTGCGCCCGAATCGCCTTATATACTCCGTTGCGCCTATAATACCTAACGCACACCGACCGATATGTGTAATTAATGTGTATATAATAATATATAGGTATGCAGTGGCGGCGCAAACTTTTTCGATAGTGAGGCAAGAAAATGTTAGTTGCAGCACACACGACCCACCTTTTTATTTTGCACAGAGCCGTGGGGGCTACGCCCCCCACACCCCCTATTATAATTCTATATCAAATTAGCCTTTCTAAAAATTCATGTTACGGGTACTACAATAAAAATAACTTTTATAAATTATATAAATACTGCTTTCCATTACGTTCTGTAGGTTTAAAAAAGTTTGAAATGGAACTTGAAGCACTTCTTTTAACAGACTTTTTTTTTTACAAGATTCCTTGTGTCGAATACAGTTGGTATTGTTCAATAAATCACGATTTTTTTCCACAACTGGGACACAGAGAATTCATGTTTCAATAGTTAGTGATTAAACGGATGTGTTAACAAATTAACGCAATACGTAAATAAAATAATAATTATAAAAATGAATCCAAGTTTCTGCTTGAGAGTTGAGACTGCAATAATAACGTTAATAACAGCAAAACACTGTATTACTGACAGAATGTGAAAACAAGTCACTAACACACTGTTGCGATTCATATTTATTATTTTATTAATACTAATCAATTATTGGTCGTTTCTGGTTGACTGTGGAAAATACGTCTGAATGTCACTCAATTTTTTTCAGAACTGACTATTCACTATAGGCACCAACTCGGTACCCACCCACCACCCCTTTTAGCTGTGAGACATTTGTCTCACAAAAACCCTCTCGCGCCGCCACTGTAGGTATGTATAGCAAGACTCAGAGTTAGCCGGGTTCGCCGAGCAAATCCAGTGAGTGCGAGGATGTGGTGGTGTGTATGTGTGCATATGTGTGCGTGTGTACACTTAAACTAATGGTAGAAGGGTAAGTCAAATAAATGATAACAGCTAGTTAGTTGGTTATTTGTTGCTGTATAATACGAGTGTTCGGATTTATGTAGATAAATTTATCTAGATGAATATCTAGATAATTATTTGTTCATCTTTTATCTTATATAGAATCTAGATGAATTCATTTAGATTAGTAAATAAATTTATCTAGATAAGTCCGAACACTGAATATAAGTAACAATAATTTACGGCGATTAGCGCCAATATAACACACTCGCAATGTAAAAAAAAACAACAATTGTGGTTATGCGTAATAAATAATAATACTAACAGGCGATTAGCGCTGACTATAATAAATAATATATACACGGCGATTTGCGACGTGGATATAATATTTTTGTACGGTTCTGCGATTCTTCCGAACAACAATGACAAATAGAGAACAATTATAATAATTATTATATTTCAATGAAATTGAATTACAAGGTACCACTTGCGGGTTGACCTATGCGTACATCTTTTGCGACTGACTTGATTTTGTTTTTTACTCTATTTACCGAGAGTTGACCCACTTCCGCACATGCATAGTGCATACTGAGCCGCCGGAACATTCATACCCCCTGAATAGGAGACTGGCGGTCTGTGATTGGTCGGCGGTGTTCGGCGACCGACGACACTACGTAAACACCAACTGCCGCCGCGACGATCACCACCAGCGCTGAAACGAGCGGTGGCATGCGCAGCCGCGACCGGTTTTCGTCGGGCGAGTGGGTCAACTCTCGGTAAATAGAGTATAGTCGGCGGCCGTGCTAAATATTCAGCCGGCGGCAACTGGTAACCCACCGGGCGTTATCTGCTTAATATTATATTATAATCATTAATAGGTAATACAATAATATGATATGTGTGTGTGTGTGTGTTTGTTTGATTGTGTGTGTGTTTGTTTGATTGTGTATTTGTTTGATTGTGGGTATTGGTCGGTGACTTCCCCGAAGATAACGAGTGGCGATCCGGGCGCCGGCGCAAACAATGCCACTGAATTATTATCTATTTGTGGAAAATATTATGTATATAGTTTTTAATTTTTTTTTTTTTTTTTTTTTTTTATTGAGTAACCCGCGGCAACATAGGCCATTGGGTGTGGGGAGGGTACTGTAGGTTTTTATATTGGGTAGGTTTGGTAGGTTTTATATTGGGTAGGTTGGTACACGTGTGTGTTGTGTTTGGCAGAATTTCTAATGGGGCACCCGTAGGTTTCTGCCGTGCCCCGGGGTGGGGGGATGGCGGCACTTGTTCTCCGGACACCGTGACTTGCACGGAGAAAAATGCCGCCCAGTGGTCGAGGATCGAACTCGGACCGGCTGTGCCGAATCCGTCGCGTTATACCGCTCGGCCACCTCGTCCCCCCAGTTTTTAATTTATTAAACTTTATTATTTACAGTTAAAGAACGTACGTATCATTTATTTATTTTTAATATGTAATACTGTTAATGATGTTATATTTTACTTAAATCTTATGACCAGACCTATAAAATGATTTAAAAATGTTGACCACAGTCCACAGTCCCTGAAAGATACTTTATAATAAGGCCAACATACAGCATCAGTCCTAAATAAATTTTGCTTTTTAATGATTGGTCATTGAATTTAAGTTCCACACATAAATCACTTATTGACTTTGGTACTCAATGCACACACGAAGTGTGAAGTGTACGATACAGTAGGGTGACTTTCCGTTATAGTTCGTATTGTAGTTCAATAAAAAACAATAAGTTGACAAATTATAAAAATGATTTCTTACTGATATTTTTAATACTTGATAATTTATAATTAACCCTGAGTTATCATGTTCTATAAACTACAATATAATATGAAGTAACAATAACATCATAATAATTTGTTTTTATAGAGTGGATGAGTACGTAAATATTATGTATTTTCATAATTTAATTTATTTTAAATAATAAATTTGTACCAACAAAATGCATGTGTTTTGAACCAATTTTTTTTTAATCCAGTTTGTATATGTATATTATAACTGTACATCAAAATACTAAAAAAGTCTTTCTAAAAGCTACCAAGAAATAAACATACGAACAAAATCCTGGTAAAACTATTCAATAACTTAACCACTAGAGCAGAGGTTCCCAACCCGTGGTACGCGGAAAGCTCGTAGGTGGTATGCAAAGAAATTTTTTGGTATAATTTTTTATAAAATGTATAATATGTAAATGTAGAATGTTATATCTTATATTATATTAATTAATTAGAATTATATTATATATTTATTTATGTATACGTGATACGTCGTAATGTCGTATGTGGTATGTGGATGGTTTTCCCATACGTCGTTATCGACGGATGACGGACCATTTTATAATGTAATATTACATAATATTATATTATTTCCGATAATATTTAATATACCTGCGTCGCCGCGTCGGGATGACTGACGATTACCGACAGCAGTACAGCACTAAAAATAGTCAACTTAATTGGCGATAACGATTATTGGATAATATACGAACGAAATTTCAATGAGTTATTTTAGTGTGTCGTTATACGTCCAAATAAAACGATCTGTATTTTAGTTGTGTTTTATTTTACGCAACTTTTATTTTAAATACAATTTGTACGTAAAAATGAAGAGATTTCTTAAGTGTAGCGATGATACTACCTTCCGTTGGAAACACAAGTAAAAAATCAAAAACACAGCCAAACATGTATTTGAAAAATAAGTAGGCTCGATATTCAAAATGACTTATGAGTGAAAATAAGTTCCATTCAGCCTGATATTGATGTTCTTGTACAAAATAAACAACAACAAATATCACATTAAATTTAAAAATTGTAATAAACTTAAATATTAAGATTTAATTAAAAATTAAGATTTTTTTACTTTCATAAATATCCAATAAGAAAATATGTTAAGAAACGAATAAATAATAAAAATATACGTTAAAAAAAATTTGACCTTTGACTCCTAATTTAGTTTTAGAATTGAAGTGGTACGCGAACTGATTATAATTATATGGTGGTACTCGATGATAAAAAGGTTGTGAACCCCTGCACTAGAGATATACGAGTGTGACACAAAAGCAATGACAAACCATGTATCGAAGATGAAGTTTTCACTTGCCTCATCTTGAATGTGAAAACCAACAAACATCGAAAACCAATGGAGTATAAAATCAGACACTAATCACAGGCCAGATCTTGTGAAACCACGAGAAATACTGAAGAACCAAACTAAACCGGTTACTTAACGTATACCTAGTAGCACATATCAGTTCAAAATTAACCATTCGAGAGAGCCCAGGATTCCAAAGCAATTGGAGAAAAATAACACTACTGTAACTGCATCTCTGTAGTTTATCCGATACGGCACGATCTAAAGGTTAAAATTATTTATACTATACTATACTATACTTATTAGATTGAATTATTGGTAAAGTATGAAGTAAAAGTAATGGTAAAAACGCAGACAGGCACATGGAATTAAAGCTGATTAACATACCCTTAGTAGAGGAATTTTATCATAGCATTATAACTGTTGTGTTAATATCTGACAGACCCTATCCTAGTCTATTCCTGGACCTTCAATATTATATATTTATTGACAATTAATATGGTTGATAATTACAAATTATAAAATTTTTTTTTAAACTATTCAGCTGACTTGGCTGGTAAGAAACATTTATTGGGTTTTTTATTTCATTGATCTTTTTTTATTTGCTTGAAAGTCTTTTGGTGATTTAATATAAGCAACATTTTTCTTCTCTTAAAATTGTTTTTAAAGAATTGGAAATCATATAAAATACATTTTAAATCTGGAACACTCTTTAGAGTTTAGACGTTATAAAATGTATATTATATTATGGGCGAGTGTGACTTTTCCAGAATGTATAGTAATTTGGTCAGTTACACTTTATATACCTAGCTATATATTTATCTTGTATTGGTTATTCTTTATGATTCGGATAACATTTTTTGTGGTTCATTGTGACAATAAAATCGTAGCCCCTTATTTTGAATTTATTTCAAGTAGTTATGCTTTTTTTTCAAGCCACATAAGATAAATAACCTATACAAAGTAATAATGTAAATTGTTCGTTTAACAATTAACTGGTGTTAATGATTCCCATTTTTTTTACAATATTATTTTTAAAAAAGTTATTAATTATTGAAATTGAAATTAAAAGTCCCTCTATTGAAAATATTGGTTTATCTTTTACATTGTTATAATTAATAACCCACTAATTATTATTATATTTTTTTGTAGCTAATATTAGTAAGTATAAATATTCTGTGCGAAATTTCAATATTATATTATTATAATATTAAGTACTTACTTGGTCCATTATAGCTTCAATGTCCATTTGTAGATAAATATTAAAATTGAAGATAGAAAATAATTTGGGTTCCTAATAGCAATAATTAAATAACCTTCAAATGTGAATCACACAAAATAATAAAGATATTTTTAAATATTCACATACGTAGTCAAAATTTTTAATATCCACACATACGAATTCATACATATGTTCATTAGCAACAGAGAAAAACTATAAGTGTTATTCACATTGAATACACCTATAAAGTTCATGTATTAATTATATCTAATATTGCATAATTAAAACATAGTTATAATATTTTTTTTACAGATGAAATTAGTAAGTAAAATATATGTTTATTGCCATTCCCCAGGAATGATAAAATGACAAATCAAAAATAACGTTTCGGAAGACTTATTACTAAAATCTAGATTTTTTTACATTTATCACGATATTATAATATAAATATTCCGTTAATTTATTTGAGTCTATTTTAAACAGTTAAATATTATAATTTACAGGTGATGAAGGTACGTGTTATTTTATATGTTTGGATTCTGAACAGAAATGTAATATAATTGAAAAATGTTATTGATTTTGAGGAAGTTTTTATACATTTGAAGTTTGAACGGTTATAAAATAAATAATAATAACATGTATTTTCGAAAAAATTA
Organism: Metopolophium dirhodum; assembly: GCF_019925205.1. Lineage (NCBI taxonomy): Eukaryota > Metazoa > Arthropoda > Insecta > Hemiptera > Aphididae > Metopolophium > Metopolophium dirhodum. The sequence goes on along the minus strand of NC_083561.1, from coordinate 27,065,634 downwards.
AAACAGTAACTTTGAAAAAACTACGTATTTATTATATTTTCATATTTTACATATTATTAATATCAAAAAAATAAACATAACATCCAACCAACTGGAGCTAAACGTATAACTTATGTGAATAAAAACATATAAATATCCCGTTAATTTATGTAAGTCTATTTTAATCAGTTAAATATTATTATTTACAGAAGATGCAGGTACGTATTATTTTATATGCTTGGATTCTGAACAGAACTGTAATATAATTGTAAAATGTTAATGATTTCAAAGATGTTTTTATAAATTTGAAATTTGAACGTTTATAAAATAAATAATAATAACATGCATTTTCGAAAATAATTAAAACATATTGGATATTCACTCGATTTTTCATTTAGCGGTTTTGTTGTTTCATTGTTATTCAAAAATGAATAACTGTAGATACATGCAAATTTTACTGAATGTTTATATTTTAATTTTCTATACACCATAACATTTTGACTCTTTTTGAGGACCCTGTTTACGGACATAGTCAGTTTTAAATTTCTTTAGTTTTTTTTTCTATAAATATCAATACAATTTTATTTGTTGAGTAAAAAAGCGTGAACATTTAATGCAAGGCTCCCGATTTATTGTAACAATAGCATTTGAAAAATATTTAAAATACAATATAGTCACAATTTTTTTTTTCAAGCATTTAAAGTTCAAATTTTGACAAAATTAATCAAATTTAAATTTTAATAATTATTTTGTAGTTAAAAATGTATCAAATGTTCAACTTTTATAGCTAAAGATTGAAAATTCAAAACAAGGTTCCACATTAATAGGTCAATATATAAATTACTTAATACACAATAATATCATCAAATATACTTAGTAATATCATAGGCTGACTGACCGTTTTCGCTCAGAATCGTTTTTCTTATTCAATGATATTATATCATTGAATTCAAATTGAACACCCTCCATAACAGTGACCCACTTGTAACCTACTGTACAGCAGTACGAAATCCACTAACCAACTTTTTTTTTTAATAATTAATGCAGTAACTTTTGAATAACCCTATATTAAATATAAATAAAACATCAACATTCATTCGCAAGCCTGACTCCCTTCATGATCGTTGTGAAATTCATTGTAATGATATATTTTGTAGTATGGCAATGATAAGGTTATTATTATAATTTTTTACATTGAGAATCATATAAGACATAATATTATTTATTAATTAATTTATGTTTTTTTTTTTTTTAGTGAAAAGGAGATGTATGTGCATATTGTATTTATACATTTTTTAATTTGTTTATTTTTGTAATTCAATTTGTGTCGTGTGTCTAATAACCCATATGTGATGATGAATATCATAAAATGTTTAGTTACTCGATGAGTACTATTATAGCTATGAATCTGTTTAGTTAACAAGCCATCACATATGATTGGCTATGACTACTACTATCATTTGCATATCGATTCTCAAACTGTGCTCCGCGAAGCCCTAGGGCTCCGCGAGAGTTGTCTATGGGCTCCATGGCTCCCTGGGCATATCTATATTAATTAAATTCAAATTATTAAATTATTATTATATTTCTTATTGACATTTTTAATTTTAATATTTATATTCAATATTATTCGGAGCATACCAATATGTATTATTTTAAACGTTAAAACTTTAAACAATTTATTAATCGATATATTTTGTGTTTAAAGTCAAAATGAGATTAGATGAAAACCAGGTTTTTCGTTAATTTGACAGCTCTGACTTACTGATACAATTTGGATATTACGACTTAGTTACTGGGCTGATATTTTCACAAAATTAAATCATGTGAACTTATCAATACAAGGTAAAATTACCATAGTTTTCACGGCAAATGACAAAATCCGAGCTTTAAAAAAATAAAAGTTTTGTGGCTGTGTGTTTTTTTTCCACATAAAATTGATAGTTTTGCTTTGTTAAAGGAATATTTAGAATCGATTGATGGTAATATTGAATAATTTGATGAAATATATGGTGAAATTGAACAACATTTTATCAGGATAACTTAATACATATATAACTTGACGCACTGTTTTGCAATATTTAACCTTTTATTAAAGAAATTACACAACAGTCATAAATACGCAAACACCCTGAGAACGTAGAGCTCCCAGCCAAAAACGGTGGGTCACTCACGAACGCACACTGTCTACTGTATAGTGTCTACTCTAGTCGTTGTGAACACTCCTTCAGTAGTGTTACCAACAATTCAAATAAAATACTATCGTCATTAGAAAAAAATTTTCCAGAAAGTAAAGATATAGAATTTGTCCAACGATATATTTGGGTTAAAAATCCATTTTTAATCAACGATAAGCCGGAAGATTTATCTATAACGGATTATGAAGATTTTATTGAATGACCACCGATTTATCTTTAAAAACTTTATTTTATAAAATACCATTAACAGATTTTTGGTGCATTAGCAGTATTACTAACAAATTTCAATCTCTGGCTAAAAATGCTATATCAGCAATTCTTCCTTTTGCAACAACTATCTGTGTGAAACCGGATTTTCATCATATGCATCAACGAAAACCAAATATTGCAATAAATTAGATACTGAAGCCGACATGCGCATTTAACTCTCGTCTATCAAGCCAATTATTAAAATACAGGTTAATAAAAAAACCCAACATCATGGATCATATTAAAATCACTAAATATTAAAATTTATAAATTACTAAAATATTATGTTCTTTTTTTCCTTTTAAATTAATTTAATAATTTGTATATTTATATTCTTATTTTATAGAAAAAACTTGCTCTAAGTGAAAGTCGGGGGACGTTGGACTCGCTGAGAGTGGGTACAGATTTTGGAGTAAAAGTCGTGACAGTTGTAAAACGAAAATTTAGGATTTGTGAGAAGAATTAGTGATATGGATTAGAGATAAAGCTTGACGTTTTAGTGGGAATGTTTAAAAGTTAGAGTGTCTAGCAAACCATCACAAACGTTGTAAATGGATAGGCTGTATACGATCTCCTGTTGTTAAAAATTGTAGAGTCGATAGGTGTATTCGACTATCTAGCTATCAGCCATCAAATCACATAGGTTGGCAATCCGAATGCGTCGAATCGCGGTTATAATGAGAAGGAGGATTTTCGTAGCGTATAGGTAACTGGAGAATGGAAAATATAGTTACCCCCCCCCCCCCCCGTGTTAGTTGTAAGTGAGTACCAATTTTTGAGACACAGTCGAATTATATAAATGTCGCACTTATATGGAAGTTGATTTTGTGATAAGAATTTCTGATAATTTGGCAGTCACATTTCGAAGGCAGGAACGTTTGAAAGTCTCATTTCAGTGTCTAGAAATCTCCTATGGCCCATGAAAACCGGAAATTTAATGATACTATCCCCCAGCTTATATCCGGTGCTTTTTTGTATGTAAAAAGTGTAAAGTCGAAAACCATGTTGGAGTGTCTAGTAAGTCAAACATCTCAAGTCAAAATCGATTAACTTTCAAGTTAGCCACCTAGGTAGGATAGCGGACAATGTGCTGTAACAAAACAGGTAGGCAATCCACCTGTGGTTGATTGCAGACCCGACGTCTAGTGGCTATAAGTGAAGGGAAAAAATAGTATTTCCCAAAAACCCAATCACACAACATTCAAAATAATTTACGAAAAATAAAACAAATATAATATGTATTTATTGTATGGTATAATTTAATAATTTCAATTTAGAGAAAATAATATATTGTGTTAAATTTCTAATAATTTCAATAACATATAGGTATATAATATATAATGTAATATTAACATGTATGTTATAATATTATATAGATAAAAAATAACGTAAAAGAATATTTTAAAAAAAAATGTCTAAAAAAGTCGAATTACGGGCGGCCGTGTTATATAATAGGGAACAGTCAGTCACCACCCGAAGAGCGTTACTGACGGAATCGAATTAGGTCCTACCTACCTTTTAACCTACGTTTGGGGAACCTACGCTTAACCTACCGAGCCACAGTTTGTGTTGCTAACAACGGACAAAACTTGAACTTAAGCAATGTGTCTATGGAGCGACGTAACCCGATATATTCGATATACATCGATGTAATCGTTTATAATTTGATGTATCTACACACTGATTAAACTTTAATTGTAGTTCATTCAATGATCTAACTGTTATTATTATTACATTATTATAATGTATGTTTTAATAATAAATTTATTTAAATCAAACCACAAAATTGTGTTTACGTTAAGCAATATACCTACGTTATTAAGGACCAAACAATATGTCTACAATAATATAATGCAATATTTATCGAATCAAAAACAAAACAACAAAATTGTGCACTTGTGCGTTGGAACGAAGACCGACTGACATTTCGTGAACGTGAATTTTAAAGTGTACAAACCGAATTCGCGTACAAACCACATATCCGTGGGTTTCAAAAAAAATAAACTTAACAAATAGAGCACAAACGGCAATTGAAAAGACGAAACGAATCGAGAAAAACGAAAAAAGCAATAATAACGATCGACGTTGGCGTCGATTGCGATGGCTATGGACCGACACATCGGCGGCTTTTAAAACAATAACGAAATAGGCCAAAATGTCGAAAAAGCGAAAAACAGCGTAAAAAAGTAACATTTTTCGAAAAAGGTTTTATTTTTGAAACATTTGAAAACCAACCGACCGCCGCCGCGTCGAAGGTACGCGATTGGATACGCTAAGGAATCGACGGGAACAGATCGGGCGGACTGTAGAAACTGAGCGGTATTTAATTTTTTACGCCACGGTTTCACTATAGCCGGCGTTTTCCGTTCCACGGTTCCACTATAGATTGCTGTTCTCGTAGTCAGCTGTTCTTCGTTTCATTTTATTTTAAATAAAAAACAAATCATTTACAATTGACTTCATTTTTTATGAATAATTGTTGTCTCAAATAAACATTTATGATTTTTGGGGCTCCGTAATTTTTTTTAGGAACATAAGTGCTCCACGAACAAAAGAGTTTGAGAACTGCTGCTATAATACATCTTTTATGAAAGGTTGACTATGTATACCCTATAGGGTTCTTAAACTTTACAAAACAATCAACTTACATTTTAAATTTATTATACTATGAACGGTTGGTCCATAACAACATAATTTCAAATTATTATTATTTTTTTTAGCTCATGTTGTGGACAGTATGTATATATTTAATTGAATTTACACTATAAATTAAAGATGAAACTAAAATTAACCAAAGAACTTATAATATTTTGATTTGTATGAGGACTACAAAATACGATCAACAATTTTTATATCCTACATTTTCGAATTATAAAAAAAATATACTGTATAATATATTATATTTACATGACATTATTTCCTGATAGTCTAAATCAATTACCTAATATTCAACGATACAGACTTTTTTAATTTTATATTTTCATGCCGATGGGTAGTGTAAAATTACCTTATTTGTCCAATTATGTTATGTGGAATCGAGAATAATATTATAATACTTCACAGATCTAACCAAGTCAAATAAACAGCGGAATAATGAAGTTTTACTGTCACATAATCTATATGATTAAAAGGGGCACTTCATGTGTAGTGTGATGAGTGAGTGTGTGTCTTGGTTAAAGGAAGTAAATTGTTGTTCTAATTCTGTTATAATTGTTACAATATTAGGTTTTTAGTAGACCTTTGTTTTGTATTTAATATTAGACTCAAATCAATGTGAATATATACACGTAGGTTACATTTAACGGAGTTATAGGCATGGTAAATTCACTGGCATCATTTAATTTACTATGGTCCTCCAGGTCAAGAAAAATAAAAATTCCAATTTCTTTTATAGAAAATATTAAAAGTGTATAATATAGGAACGTAAATTGTTACCAAAGATTCACAAAATATGCATTTAAATTTTCATTGATAAACTCACCATTGTAGAACTCTCAAAACCTAGCTTGGTCTGCTATTAATTTAGAACATATACAGCAATATGATTCAGTAGTGAGGCGTGAGGTTTTTAGTTGGGAAGACACTGAAAAAAAAAATGGCAATAATATGCCTAGACCCCCCCCCCCCCATTTTCATTTTATCTATATGGTAAGAAATAAATGTTCAAAAACTAAAAACGAACTGAAATATTATATTAAAAATTAAAAACGTTACAACTTCTTTAAAATGATAATTTAATATAATAACAAATTCAAATGTACACATTTTTTTTTCGAATGAGTAGTTAATAATTCCATCGTTAAAAATGGCATTAATTAAATCATCAACTCATGGGCCATGAGGACAAATCAGAATATAAAACAATAAATAAAGGAACACGTACTTACAACGTACTTATCACGATAGCGTGACAATGCGACGACGACGTTGATAATAAATATTGAGGACTGAGGTAATTATACGATTGGCGAGATGTGTCTCTTAGCGTACATAGTAAACCCCACTCACATTAGCATTCCCCCATATGAGCGTTAGGTTAGGTAGGTATACGACGCCCATCATATGCGTCACAACGTCTATTAGATTTAGATATAATACCATATTTGTACCATATGATTATATTATGTTGATGAGTAATTATTTAATATTATTGAATCTGGTACCAAGTGCTTATTTTTCTGAAACTGTTTTGTTGGTCTAATTTTCAAGTTTTATGCTTTATATTTTACAAGGCTGGACATTTTTTTTAAAATTAACTAAGCTTATTAAATTGAAGCTAAGTGTATGTTATTTTTTAAACTTAATTCCTAACTTAATTGATGTGTTTAAAACGTTGATTATTTATATTTACTCCTTAGAAAAATTAGATAAATAACAGTTCACAGAGGTAGTCTACTTAACTGTCAATTTAACTCGATTAAAAATTGCATCAATACTTGTTCAGCATCAGCTTTTTGACTTTTGATTTATGACCCTCATAAGCTTAGACATTTCATTAATAATTTTAATTTTTGTTATAAATACTTGATCTTTGAGGTATCTTATCTAAAAAAAAAAGGATTACGTGGGGATGCTGTATAAAATAGAATTGGGCTTTATATCGTCATTAAGTAGGTAAGTCAATGTACTGGATGCGTTAAATTTATATAACGTGCATTGATGTATCGCCACATATAAAAACTTTTATGAACAGTTACCACCTCCAAGCTACAACTGTGGAATTTTGTATTGAATTCTAAAACCTTTAATATTAAAAATACATACTTTTATTTATATTTTAACTATAAACAAATAACAATTCGTAAATGTTCATTAATGCTCTTGATGAATTTGAATTTTTTCAAAATATGAACTGTAAATGCTTATAAAGGAAATAAGAATAAAATATATTTCTGATATTAGGTTTAACACTTACAAACAAAAATTTTAGTAACTTAGCCTACCTGATTTCTAAATAGTATTCATAGAACAAAATATAATACAAATTATAGTGTATATAGTATCACACCAAAAACACTTCGTTATAACTCCGTGTAAAAAAAAAGCTAAGTAAAAAAAAATAAAATTTAGTAATGATTAAATCTTTAAAAGATGTGATATAATATGGAAATTAAGTAAAATGCCATTTTATAATATTACAAATACCTATGATGACAAATAAGATCAATTGTAATGTTAAATACTTAGTCAACATATTATGTTTAACTATTTGGCAGGACGTAGAAGTATACTTAAATAAATACAATTAAGTAACCACTACAGTATTTACAGTAATTAATAATGTATCAACAATATGTTGACTAAGTATTTAACATTACAATTGATCTTATTTGTCATCATAGGTATTTGTAATATTATAAAATGGCATTTTACTTAATTTCCATATTATATCACGTCTTTTAAAGATTTAATCATTACTAAATTTTTTTTTTTTTTTACACGGAGTTATAACGAAGTGTTTTTGGTGTGATATCAACTATTTTTAATGTTGATGTGTTAATTATCTGGTATTCTATAATAATAATAATAATAATAATAATAATGATAATAATAATCTTTAATAACCGCTGGCCTCCTAATAGTAATATCACAACAAAAACCCTTCGTAAACTTCGTGTAAAAATGGCTAAGTAAAAAAAAAATATTAGATCTTTAAGCACTATAACGATTTGATATCATGAATTAATGCTAAGTATATTGAATTTAAGTAAACGTATTTTGTTTCAATAATTTATTTACTTGGCGAGGAATTATTTCTTAAACGAAACAAAGTGTGATGAACAAAATAATTAAATGGCCAGTGCCGTATTTCCCAGTAAACACTTTAAGCTAGTGCTTTGGGCGCCAAATTATTTTTAATATTACATTTCTATTATATATTACTAGAACTGAAAGCAATGCAACTAATTATAAAATGTTTTTAGACCAACGAGATTGTGGTAATTTTTAATTTCAAATTTGTAGATTTTATCATCTTATAATAGCAAAGCTGCGTTAGGTATTTATGATTATTTTAATAATATTATTATTCATATTTATATTATTCTAAATTTTTTTTAAGAAATAATTCCTCGCCAAGTAAATAAATTATTGAAACAAAATACGTTTACTTAAATTCAATATACTTGGCATTAATTCATGATATCACACGAAGTTTACGAAGGGTTTTTGTTGTGATATCACTAATTTTTATCATCAATGCAAATGCAAATAATAATAATAATAATGTATCTATATTTTTATCTTTAATTTTATCTAAATAATATATCTATAATGACTATAATTGTTTTAGTTTTGTTTTTCTAGAATTATTATATACACGTCTTTGCCACCACGAGGCCGTCTTTCTTTATTAGAAATAAGATCATTACACCTAAACCAAATATTAGATTTTTTGATTATGCTTGTGTAATGACCGCTGTGTAATGATTCTCCGTGGTGGCAAATTGCAGAACACAAGTTATAAGTGTTGTCGTCAATTCGTGAGGTTGTTGTTGGTAGAGATACTAATGCTATATTTTGTATTTTTTCTAATAACTCATTCTATAATTGTATTTGTATATACACATATTGACTTGGACTAGATACATGCATTATTTTAGAATGGTCTCCTGTTATATTGCAATAACTACATTTAATTTCAAGCACTATTTCTTTACTAAAATCATTAAATAATGAATTCAAAGTACTTTTACTGTCAATAACTGAAAGAGGTAATTTTAAGGAAATTACTTTGGCAAAGGAGGGAATTAATAAATTCAGATGCATCTTGTTGCTGAGGAAGATTGATAGGCTGTCCTAAGACTTGTCTCAAGGGAGTGCAATCGAGTGGTTTCTGTTGCGAAAAATAAGATGCAGCTAATTTACTTAAAACAGAATGCCTTTCATATTGCATTAATTGATTTACAATGTATTGAGAGTTTGAAATAACTTGAAGTGATGCATTTGCATAACATGATACTCTATCATCATTTATAAAACCTGGTTGTTGTAAAAGTTGAGTTGATAACTGATTTACAAAATCGTTTTGCTGAATACTTTTTATAATATGTGTAGACGGTTTTACCCAAGATAAATCTCTAATTTTGTAGTGCTTTTGAAAATTTTTATCTATTAACTTCAAGTCAGGACGATATTTTTTTTTCAAACGATTATATTCGTCAATTGCTGATTTTTGAGCTTTAATGTTTGCAGAATCAAAGTTAATTAAATGTAAGCCGTTTAAAGTTGTGACCCTAGATAATGCTACATAAGTCTGTCCACATGAAAATATATTATTACCTATATCGGCAATGCAACATTCTAATGACATACCTTGAATTTTATGTATAGTTATGCCATATGCCAGTGTTATAGGAAATTGGTTTTTATAAATAAATGCACCGGCGGAATTTACCTTTAACGCGATCAATTTCAAATTCTCTTTCTTTTACATTTATTTTGATTTTGATCGGAATTCCACTGAACCCATCATGTATTACCTGTTGTACCGTACCAATAGTTCCATTTACTAATCCAAGAGTGACATCTATATTTCTTATTAGTATGACTTTGCAATTTAATTTAATTTTGATATTTTTTTCTAATCCCGCAGTTCGTGAACTATCTGAATTCAATAATGCAAGTTTTTTCATAGCTTTGCATTTTGATGTGGGTTTTGCATCTACAGAATCGTGTGCTTCAAGATTTATGATTTCCGTAGGTAATAAATCTAAAACACCTTTACTTAGTACTTAACAGTGATTTCTAGTTGGCAACAATACAAGTGCTGATTCAGGCAAACTTGATATCAAATTATACAATTCTACAATTACTGCATTATGTTTATTATTATTATTAATATTGAACTTAATTACTCTTTTGTTAATCAATTTAATATCAGTAGGTGTTACTGCGTTAATTCGAACCCTTTCTAGAATATATGCGTATATAGAATCATTTTTTTGACGCATGTTTTCAATTAATTCGTCATAACTAAATAAATTTGCCCATATGTTCAATGCACCAAGTGAATGAGTGTACTTATCAATTTGATTCTTTTTCAAAGACATAAAAGGAGATTCTTCATTTACCGGTGGAAGTTGTAGCAAGTCTCCAAACATTAACAAATGTATGCGTCCAAACCATCCATCATTGATATCTCCGGTATCGAATATTTCACATAATCTTAAATTAATATAAGTTAGTGTTATATTTGAAATCATGCTTATCTCGTCTATTATATTTAATATTACATTTTCCATAGCTTGTCTAATTATTTTTAATACATTATTTGATAAAGGCCGATACGGTGGGGTATTTCCATGTTCTTGCTTTCTGTAGCTGTAATAACCTATGAACAGTCATACCTTGAATATTGAACGCGGAAATGCCAGTAGGTGCAGTTACGGCCACATCTTTTTTAATTTCGGTTTCTATGAAAGCTTTCACAGTTTTTATTAGGTAAGATTTACCTGTACCACCAACGCCAGACACAAAATGTCGCATTGGAGGGGTATCGTGAGAATATAATTTATTTTTAACAAAGTTAAAGACCCTCTGTTGATCGGAATTCATATTTGAGATTAATTTTTCGAGGTCTTGATTAGCACTTTTAATCCGTAGTTCTTCCATAACTTCTTGTGCTTCTGAAATTTGAAACCTATCATCATGATCATCATTAATCTGTGTTTTTTTATTCTTCTCTAATAAATCTTCAATAATTATATCTAAATCATCTTTAGATTTTCTAAGGTGTTCTAATCGTTCATGATAATGTAATGTGGATTCAATTTTGTCTCTACAACTAATAAAAGCATCAAGATGTGTCTTATGATTCCCAATAATCTCAACTTCTTGGCGCCAAGCTTGAAACAGCATTAACAAGGAATGAAAATATTTTTCTGGTTCTGATTGAATATTGTAAATTTTATGTTTAATAAGATAAGGTCGAGTTTTTTCTTTAATGTATCCATAGTTAGGATAATCATAATGTTTAATATTTTTGCCAACCAGATTAGTTTTAACTATGTCATATAACCATACATAATCAAATAAACAAATTGATTCCAAATCAGGTGGCTGACTGGGATAATGGGTGTCTATTATTGAAGGATAAAATATATCAACCTCATCACCGCCCAATTTTTCGATATCAGTCTTGGATTTTAATCTCCTATTTCTATTAACATTTAAATCTAACCATTTAATTGTTGTTGATGGATCTGTACCAAACAATGGTATGCTAAGAAGAGTGTCACTTGCCTCTAAAGAGCCGCATTCTCGATTATTAAGTGATCTAAGAGCAACATTTCATAATTTACTAGCAAGTGACTTAGTATTATTAATAACTTCAAACGATTAGGCTGTATTTGACTTCTCTGGTTTGGTTTGATACTTAGTATCGTACAAGCTCAAAGCACACGATTTCTCACCTATAAACTGTAAATCCATATTACCATTCCAAGCTAAAAGTATCGATGGGTTAGTCCTCATTTTTAGTGCGAGGTAAATCATACAATCTACTTTTTGATTTAAGACTTCTTCGTCCAGCAATTGAAGTAGCTACATCCTTCATTATAAAATGATCGGTTTCAGTTCAGGGAAAACCAAATCTACAAGAAGTAACAATTCTAGTTCTGATTTTTTTTACTCCTTATACAATAACTATTATGTTTGTGCGTTTGGTACATTTCAATTCTATCAGAAATAGTTGGGAAATCATGTTTATTTTGTTTGTGACAAGTAATTGTGTTTGAAATAAATTTGATGACTTCATCGGTTGTGTTTTCACTTATAACGGGAGCCCCTTCAATCCAAAGTAGTATATGAAAAGTGTTGCAAGCCTCTTGTTTGATATTCTCTTCTCCAGGCGTAATGCGTTACTTTTCCTAAAGGTGCGTCTTCGGAAGTTATAAAATCCATCATAGCTTTAAACTCATTATCTACATGAAGTTGACACAGGATCTAAAGAAATCAGAACAGATGTAGATTTTCCATTTTCTATATCTTTATAAACTACTCTCAAATAATGATCAAGTCTTTGCCAATTATACTCACCGGGACTTAATGTCAGAAAAAATGTAACCGGCCCATACCATATTATCATTGTTTCTATGTCAGACCTGGGATTCAGCCAATATTGACTCGTATTCCTTAACTTGGTGAAAATAGTTGTGAGATTTCCTTCTAATTCATTGTTATGAAGTAACTCTAAGCATTTAGAAGCAGTATGTTTAGTATTCATGTTAATGGTATTTAATTTATGGTAAATACCAACTTTTAATGCTCGTAAATTCGATTCGTGTAGTAAAAAGAATAAATACTGAGGATCTTTGCGAAATGACGAATTCATAGACATTAATTGAGCTTTTACAAATTCTGAAGATGTTATTTCAATTGATCTTTCGCTGTACTGGCCATTTTTAGCGTATGGGAAAAGACGAGGAAAACATTTTAAATCCAACTGTAAATCTTATTATTAATTGGATCATTTTCAATTCGCAACATTTGATACAATTCTGTATCTTTGGCATTTTTTCTTGGCTTATTTAAGCAGTGAATTGTGAACTGCTGATAATATTGATCTTCTGGAGACCTCTGTGAAATTATAGCTTTATTGTGCTCTGGTCTAGGGATTTTTTCAACAGTATCATTATCAGTTTCATCGATGTCGTATTTTTCTTCAATGACAACACCTTCATTCATCATGTTAGTAACCACATTTTGAAGACCATTGAAATTGGTTAAATGTATATCTTTGTGTAGCCAATTATTTGATCTTAACCACTCTAAAGCATCATAGATTTTTTTAAACATTTACTAATGTCTCCCAAATTTTGTTTTGTGGGCAAGCTGCGTACTAGAATAAATAAATCATTAGCCATTATGGCTTTATTGGGGTTGGGCAATTTTTTAAGAGTCTGTTCTAATGGAAGAGGTAAATGGAAAACCCTACCGATGGCTTTAGTTAACATCGAATTGTTCGGTTGTTTTTACCTGATACTGTCCCCATCCGCACAACGACTTGAAAAGCTTTAGCTCTTTGAATAAACTGTCTCTCAAATTCATTAAGAGAAGCAAGTACTTCTGGTATTTTAGGAACAAACAAATCATTTAAAATGCAAGTTGAGACGGGTGCGTTGGAGCGAAATTTTTTCAAGCACATATTACAGATAAATTCACAAGGTAAATTATTATAATCTACAAAGTTGACTAAAACATCCCATTGGACTATTGACAATAGGTTTTCTTAGATTCTTAACTTCTACTACGTCTCTTCTAAAGCACAATTTATGACATGACATGCAAACATTTCATGGTGTATCTGAAACTCTGGTGTTAAACTTAATAAAAGCCTGAGAATGAGTAGAAATTATACTAGTTTCAATAGCATAATTAAAAGTGTGTACATTGAAAACTGTCCCTGTCAATTTCAACTGATCCCTGATCTCTATCAATTTATTGTAATCTGAAGCGTATATAGCATTATTGATTTGTGTACTAGGTTTTGAGCTCTCTGCACCCTATACAATATGTTAGTTATACTTCTTATACTCGGAAAATGGGTGCCTAAACTTTTTAGAAATAACAGATTTGATTTACATGTACAGTTGTAATTCCATGCTAAATTATGACCTCGTTTAAAACCATTATGCGTTTCACTTGCATCAGTAAATATTTTTTTAATGTTTACATTTGAGCATAAAAGATCACTTATTATTTTTAATACTCTATGAATAATAAAACTAAAATTTCAATTACATAAATCAACATTACACTTCCATGAAATATCAGAAGTTTCGTTATTTATTGGCTCAAAAAGGTTCATGATTTGGCCAACTTCGTTTATTTCTAAATTTTTTTTATACTTATTCAGCAACGGATTATAAACGGGGTCAGTAAAGAATGGTTCTGTAGATTTCGTATGTTGCGATGGTCCTAGTATTAAATACAATAAATTGAAATCTATTTCCTCGTTTCTAGGAATAACAAAATTATGTTAAATATTTTTTTTTATAACTTTTTGTAAGTATGAGAAAGAAGTAACGTATTTTTGTACGTTGTTTTTCCTAACCATCATAACAAATTTAAGAATATCGTCAGATTTCATTCTAGCAATACCTAAAAGCATTTTAACGGCACTAATAAGTCGATTAGTTCATTTTTCGGGACCGGTCCAATGTGTGATCTACCGATAAACGGCTGGTCCAATGTGTGATCTACCAATAAATGGCTGGTCTAATGTGTGATCTACCAATAAATGGCTGGTCTAATGCTAGTGATTGCTTTTTATAATCATACTGCAAAAGTATTTTTTAAATCTGATAAAAAATCATCAAATATTTGTGTTTGTATCGGGTGGCATGACCGCCACCATTCTTCTTTAAGTTGGCGATCTATTAGTGGAGATGCACCATTGACTTTTATATTGTACTTAATATGTCCACGAAAGGGAAACAGTGACTTTACTTTGATTTGTTTAGAGGATTGTCGAGATAACATTTTTTTGTTGTACTAATTCTTTTAACAATAGTTTTATTAATAATGTCTATTTTTTTTTTTTTTAGTAAGTACATTAATTTTTTTTCAGCCCTTTTTTTTTGCAATTTAGTTGGCATATTTATAATGAAATAACTATTATTATATAACTTATTTATAATAGCTCAGTGTATGCGAAATGCGAATACGCGATGTGCGAACAGAACAAACAATTATTAAACAATCACGAACCACGTGTATTTTAACACCGAAACACGAAACAAACCACAAACGCGAAACGACACAAGATAACGAAAACGAAATGAATGCATGGTGACCCGCCGACACTCGTCATTTACTGCCCACCTAGGCCTCGAGCTGCATACACGAAATCGAGTGGGGGAACCGGCCGATGCGACGATGACGACGATGACGGCTAGCGTGATTCTGAATTTAATATAAATTTGCTTTAAAAATGTCGCACTTTTTCATGTATAACTTAATTTCTAAACGTACGATTTTGATGATTTTTATACAAAAGCACATTCTACACAATAATTCTGATTTGTTGGTGTTTACTAAGAGTTAATTTATGCATTAGAAAATAAGTTATGTTGTTCTACAAATATATACCTGTATTTTACACAGTTTAAATGAGCAACTCCTGCTTCGATATACTATACACACCGTCGTACAGCTATTTTTTTTTTTTACTTAGCTCGCGCCACGACCGTGGCGCTGGATAGAAGGAAATAATAATAAAAGTATAAACACGTCGCGAACAATCGAGTGCAAGTCACGAAATGGTTTGTTTTTGCAATAATTGTCAGTTGTCACCATAGAGTAATAATATCGTCCGTGCGGTCGTCGTAGTACATCGTCGCTGCCCGCCGCCGCGATGAGAGTAGTGGGAATGGATAAGCGGCGGGTCGGGGGGATATTTACGATATTTTCGTTCCCCGACCAACCGCTTATACATCCCCACTGTTCCCGTACGCAAAATCGGTCTTAAAAGTACTTGAACATTTTTGCTTATAACTTACAAAACTATCTAACCCAATCTGCTAGCGAATTCCTCTATTCCCAACTGAACAATATTTCTGATCGATTGATACCTCTTACTACTTTATATGTTCAGCCGTTTGCCCTGTAGAGCTTGGCAAAGAATTGACATAGATTAGGACGATTTTTCAATGTTAAAACTCGGTGTTCTGATTATTATACGTTAGTGGCTACTCCGCTATTTTAGATTCTGAGTGAAACGATGAATGTATTGATTTTACAATGATGTGTGTTTTTTTTTTTATTTTTTTTTTTATTTTTTTTTTTATTTTTGTGTCTGTGTACACGATAAGTAGTCGAAATAATGCTTCGATTTTCGACTTCAGTATCTTGTTCGATGGGAAAGTGAATATCGTTGGTGCATTGGGGAAGTCAAAATTTTAATTTCCCAGTAGTTTTCAAAAGCGATGTGAAAAAACAAAAGAAAAATTAAGGAAAAACGGAATTTTTACGCAAAATCGATTTTTAACAAAATCGATTTTGGTTATTGGTGTAACTCTAAAACAAATGACCGTAGATGCATGAAATTTTCACTGGTTGTTTATATTTGCATTTTCTATACACAATACAATTTTGAAAATAAATTTGACTTTTTTTGAACTGTTTACCGACATTGTCAGTTTTCAGTTTTTTTAAATTTTTTTTCTATAAATATCAATAAAATTTTATTTGTTGGGTAAAAAAAGCTTGAAAATTTAATAGAAGGCTCCTAGGTTATTGTTTCAAAGGCAGATGAAAAAAATTAAAAATCCTTAGTCACAGTTTTTTTTTATACACGTTTAAAGTTCAAATCTTGAAAAAATACGGAAAAATCACGAAAATTTGCAAATTATTTTGAGTTAGAAATTCATTAAAAAATTTTCTTTTAAAATCTAAGATTTTAAAATCTAATACAAGATTCCTCATAAGTTTGTCTAACTTTATCAAAAAAAAAATTTCTACAAGAAAGTCAAATTAAATTTTTATGAGCGTTTTAAATTCATATTTTTACAACATTAGATATTCACTCGATTTCTCATGTACCGATTTCCTTATTTTCTTGTAATTCAAAAACGAATAACTGTAGATACATGAAAATTTCACTGAATGTTTATATTAGCATTTCCTATACACCATACAATTTTACAATATTTTGACACTTTTTGAGCTGTTTACGGGCATTTTCAGTTTTCAATTTTTTTAGTTTTTTTTTCTATAAATATCAATAAAGTTTTATCTGTTGGGCCAAAAAGTGTAAAAATTTAATACAAGACTCCTGATATATTTTTACAATAGCAGTTGAAAAATATTGAAAATACATAGGCACAGTTTTTTTTTATAAGCATTTAAAGATCAAATTTGGACAGAATTTATCAAAATCTCGAAAATTATCAACCATTGTAATTAATAAATTATAAAATGTTCAGTTTTTATAGCTAAGGATTGAAAATTTAAAACAAGATTCCATGTAAATAGATAATTCGGTTACCAAAAAATCTAAAAAATACACAAGCACAGTTTATTTGTATAGTCATTTTAAGTTCAAATTTGGACGAAATTACATAAAAACCTAGAATAACTATTTTAGTTATTTTGTTGTGATTGTATAATATTATTCGTGGGCACTTGAAACTTCTAATTTGTAATATTTTCATCGATATATTATGATGATAGTATCACGGTTTGTTGTTGATGTATAACGCGTTATATGTACCTAATGGATATTGTGATATGATTAATTTGGAATTTATTATAGGTCAATTTTTTTTTTAATACCATAGATAAGTGTATAATATGTCTTATACCTAGACTGACATATCGTCTCCACTCAGAATCGTTTTTCTTATACAATGATATATCAATGAATTCAAATTTAATACCATCCATTATACAGTGACCCACTTGTAACCTACAGTACAGCAGAGCGACATCCACTTGCCCACCTTTTTTTTTACTTAGCTTCGCGCCACTACCGTCGCGCTGCATTATTATATTAATTTATGAAAATTGTCAATATGAATATTTTATGAATATTATACGTATCTACGTTTGACGAAAATTTGTGTTGCTTAAATATTGCCGTTTTCCCATAATAATTGTACTTTCACCTGCCTCAGTATCAACTATGCCTGATAAGCTACTAGAATACAATCGCAAAATTTGACATTGAAGCATTTTTTTGCTAAAGGTCCAATGCAAATGTTATAATTATTTTTCTAATTTAAAGTTCATTGGTAAAAACCCAAAATGCATTGTCGTTTAAATTAATTCTAATGATTTGTTGAATTTGGGGTACCTAACTTTATTATGGGTCTACATCTGCAGAGAAATTGGCACTAATAATCCACTCTGATAAATATAGTTACCTGTCAACAGTAAAAAAGGTGGGTAAGTGGATGTCAGTCTGCTGTAAAGTAGGTTACAAGTGGGTCCTGTAATAGATGGTGTTAAATTTGAATTCAATGATATAATATCATTGTATAAGAAAAACGATTCTGAGCGAAAACTGTCAGTCAGCCTATGATATTACTAAGTATTTTTGATGATATTATTGTGTATTAAGTAATTTATATATTGACCTATTAATGTGGAACCTTGTTTTAAATTTTCAATCTTTAGCTATAAAAGTTGAACATTTTATAAATTTTTAACAACAAAATAATTATTAAATTTTAAATTTGATAAATTTTTTCAAAATTCGAAATTTAAATGCTTATAAAAAAAATTATGCATATGTATTTTTAATTTTTTTCAACTGCTATTGTAACAATATATCAGGAGCCTTGTATTAATTTTTCACGCTTTTTCACCCCTACAAATAAAATTTTATTGATATTTATAGAAAAAAAAAAAATTAAAAAAATTGAAAACTGACAATGTCCGTATACAGCTCAAAAAGAGTCAAAATATTTTCAAAATTGTATGGTGTATCGAAAATGAAAATATAAACATTCAGTAAAATGTTCATGTATCTACGGTTATTCGTTTTTGTATAACAACAAAATAGCATAATCGTTACATGAGAAATCGAGTGAATATCAAATGTAGTAAAAATATGAATTTCAAAAGCTCATAAAAATTTAATTTGACTTTCTTCTAGACATTTCTTTTTTGATAAATTTAGACAAACTTATGGTCTAGAGCGCGGATTTTTATGCACTAAAAAATATTGAAATATGCCATATAATATGCAGTACAAATCATAAAAATATAAGTAAAAAACATGAAAACATGCAAAAAAATATTCAAGAATTTTTTTCTTTTTTTCAAAATTTACAAATTATACAGCTTATAATAATTAATTACTTAAATACTTAATAAAAAAAAATGTGGGGAATTTTTTGACAACTGTATTTTTTAAATACAGTTGTTAAAATAATTATTATACATAAAAAAATGTATTTTTTAAATTTTATTTATTATTAAAATGAATAATCATATGCATTTATCACACGAGTTTTTCTTCTGTGAAGCTATGACGTTTATCGGTTAACATATTTTTAAAGACTGAGAACGAACGTATCAACGTTCCACGTCAACTGAAGTTGTTGGGGCATATTTGAAACTTAGTATTATCGGGTCTTGATAAAGATCTTCGAGCTGAACGTTTTCACCTAAATAGTACTGCATTAATTTTTCATAGAATTTTCAGGCCTTTATTTTTATTGGAAAGCTCGTTTAATTTTGTTG
The DNA here is from genome assembly GCF_019925205.1 of Metopolophium dirhodum. Lineage (NCBI taxonomy): Eukaryota > Metazoa > Arthropoda > Insecta > Hemiptera > Aphididae > Metopolophium > Metopolophium dirhodum. Next base: position 27,046,018 of record NC_083561.1, on the reverse strand, counting down.
TAAGTGTTGCACCTTTCGATCAGGAATTGAATGAATTTTTTCTTTCGTTTTGTCAATTATTAAATAGCTTTTATGTAAAGTCATATTTTGAGTTTCCAGTTTTTTTATGACAATCACTTTTTAGTATTAACCGACTAACACAGCAAGAACGATTAAGTTTACGTTGTAATCAATTATTAATTTTTTTTTTTTATATAAATTATTATTAAGTGACTATAAAATTTTGTTTTAATTTTTCTATCTGACAAAATATTATTTTATACATTTTTTTTTTAATTTTTGCTTCAATATGCAATAAATGTGTGATAAAGGATTTAAAATTTTTTATCATCCGCCTTTGAAACAATAACCTAGAAGCCTTCTATTAAATTTTCAATTTTTTTTAACCAATAAATAAAATTTTATTGATATTTATAGAAAAAAAAACTTTAAAAATGGAAACTGAAAATATCCGTAAACAGCTCAAAATAAGTCAAAATATTTGGAAAATGTTTTGGTGTTTAGAAAATGCTAATATAAACATTCAGTGAAAATTGCATGTACCTATACGGTTATTCGTTTTAGAGTTGCACCAAAAACCAAAATCGAAAACAGGTTATGCGTAATAATTCCCGTTTTTCCTTATTTTAGATTCTGAGCGAAGCGATGAATGTATTGATTCTACAATGATGTGTGTTTTTTTTTAAATTTTTTTTAAATTTTTTTTAAATTTTTTTTTTATTTTTGTGTCTGTCATCACCTTTTAGGACAGTAAAAGTGCTTGGATTTTCTTCAATAGTAACTTTTCTGATAGGAAAGTGAATCTAGTTGGTACTTTGGGGGGGTCAAAAGTAATAATTTCCCAGTAGTTTTCACAAGCGACGTGAAAAACAAAAGAAAAATTAAGGAAAAACGGGAATTTTTACGCAAAATCTGTTTTCGAGAAAATCGATTTTGGTTTTTGGTGTAACTCTAAAACAAATGACCGTAGGGACATGAAATTTTGACTGAATGTTTATATTGGCATTTTCTATACACCATAACATTTTGAAAATATTTTGACTCTTTTTGAGCTTTTTACGGCCATTGTCAGTTTTCAATTTTTTTAGTTTTTTTTTTTCTATAAATATCAATAAAATTTTATTGATTAAAAAAGCTTGAAAATTTAATAGAAGGCTCCTAGGTTATTGTTTCAAAGGCAGATGAAAAAAATTAAAAATCCTTAGTCACAGTTTTTAATTATAAGCATTTGAAGTTCAAATTTTGACAAAATACGGAAAAATCACGAAAAATAGCAAATTATTTTGATGAGAATTCATAAAAATTTTTCTTTTTAAATCTAAGATTTGAAAATGTAATATAAGATTACTCATAAGTTTGTCTACCTTTATCAAAAAAAAAAATGTCTAGAAGAAACTTAAATTAAATTTTTATGAGCGTTTGAAATTCATATTTTTACAACATTTGATATTCATTCGATTTCTCATATAACGATTTTCTTATTTTGTTGTAATTAAAAAACGTATGACCGTAGATTTTTGAAAATTCCACTGAATGTTTATATTAGCATTTTCTATACACCATACAATTTTAAAAATAATTTGACTTATTTTGAACTGTTTATAGACATTTTAAGTTAGGATTGAAATTTAAGGATTGAAAATTTAAAATAAGGTTCCACGTAAATAGGTTATATATAAATTACTTTATTCACAATAATATCATCAAATATACTTGGTAAAATCATAGGCTGACTGACCGTTTTCGCTCAGAATCGTTTTTCTTATACAATGATATTATATCATTGAATTCAAATTTAACACCATCCATTACAGTGACCCACTTGTAACCTACTGTACAGCAGAGCGACATCCACTTATCCACCTTTTTTCTTTTGTTTTTAAGGAAATTTTTACTTTTGACCCCCCAAAGTACCAACTAGATTCACTTTCCTATCAGAAGAGTTACTTTTGAAGAAAACCCAAGCATTTTTACTGTCCTAAAAGGAAATGACAGACACAAAAAAAAATTTTAAATAAATAAAAAACACACATTATTGTAAAATCAATACATTCATCGCTCCGCTCGGAATCTAAAAAAAGAAATATGTTTAGTTGGTTGTTGAAATATAGAAACACAATAAGTTTTAGTTTGTTTTTCAATATTATTGATACGTGATTACTACTGATAACTGAAAATGTATAGCACGTCTACAGCAATACAAAATTAAGGTATATAGTGCTATAATAATACATGTCATTCGAATGAATGTTGAGATTCAATCAATTTGTTTTGCCTGATAAAAAATGTATTTAATTAATTGAATATTTAACATTTTATTTTTGCAGATATTTCAAATGAATTGGATAAATTTATGATAGACAGTACGTATGTATAAATACTGTTTAATAATGTGTTTGGAATTTCATATTTTTTTTTTTTTAAGCAATTAGCCTGGTTTGTTGGTCATAGCCCATTCGGCTCCCGTTTTACAAAAAGGTCAATTCCCAAACGGCTCCCGTCCAAAAAGGTCTAACGAACAGGTAAATTCCTAAACGGCTCCGGTTTTGTACACCACAAATTCCTTCCCACTTTTATTATTTTGTATTATATTAATTTTGTCTTAACTATCTTGAAATTCTTCTATTGATCTTGGTAATTTTGGTAAGGATTTTGAACGAACATAGTATACAGATTTGTGAATAGCGTTGATATCTTGTCTCGTCAACACATTTAAATCGTTTGGTTCAAGTTGAATTGAAGAAGTTTCGCGGCCTTTTCATGCAAATTTTCTTGAGCTTTTCTTGAGCTTTCTTGAGCTATATCTATTCCTTATAACATTGTCATCCAATTGTAAGTGGGTGTGTTCCAGATGCTCATCAAACATTTCGCCAATACTATTTCGTTTATAATAAGATTTACAACCACGCGTTGTACATTTCCAGCGCTCTACGTCACCAGCGAGTTTTTTATGGAAAGAAAACCAAAAATGTTCTACCAATTTTTTTTCACGCATTTCATTAGACATGTTAGAAAAATAATAAAAATAAATGAACGCACACAACGACGGTGAATATCGCGAACAGGCTGAAATCTGAACAAACTACACAAATTGATACAATTGTGTGCCATATCGCAAATCTGATTAAATTGTATAAGTAAAATTGTTATCGACATTATATTGTCAATATTTCCAATTAGCTATAGTTTAATGTTTCGGGTTTTTCGATATTATCAATATACCTATTCTATATTTTCCTTTATATTCCGTTTTATATATTTTAAATTTAAAAATATGATACACCTGAACTGTATATACTATACAACAACAGAACTACGAGGAGCGTTATAACGGTATTGTGTATGCTGTTTTGGGAGACAGGCAGGCATATGTCCAATAATTATAGTAGAGTTTACAATTACACATTTATACCTATTTGAAAATTTTTTTTGGACGGGAGCTGTTTCGGAATTTACCTGTTCGTTAGACCTTTTTGGACGGGAGCCGTTTGGGAATAAGCGAACAATAGACGGGAGCCGTTTGGGATCCGACGGGTTTGTGGGCTAAAAACTGTTCTTTATAAACGTATACAAATCAAGTTCTGTACGCGTCTGTAGATGAGAATTCTAATGAACACGCTCAATATAATATCTAATACTAATTTATTTTTAAGATGCAACTATAGCTCAAGCGGTTGAACTCTTTTGCAAAACGTTTACAACAGAGAACTACAAAACTTCTCTCGAGACAATCTTTGATACTCAAAAGTATATTCCATAAGAAAACGTTTACATATTTCGTTTATTAATCTTAAGATTTAAATAAATTAAACTGTACACTATAATATGCCATCACATTATATTGCATCAACGCTATTTTAATTATAATTACATATTTACATACTACTATAAAAATTCATACTATATAAATATGATGTTTTCGGAAAAATATAATTCAACATAAAATTATATTGTATATTGCTAATAGTACAATCTATCTAGCATAAATTACTGACTTTATATAAATATAGATCTTTTTTTATTTATGAACTGTTTAGACTCTTTGCCACCATTACTATACTTCTTTCCAATGATCATCATCGTATTATGTCTGCTCCTAGTCTACTAAAATCTATTCTAATAATTCCTTGACAGTGTCTTTGCATCTTTTCCGAAGTCTTCCTATTGGTCTCTTTTCCCTCACCATACATGTCATTGGTCCTTTCAACATACTTCCATCGCCCTGCTATATAATACAAGGCCTTCCCATTATATCCTTGTTCCTCTGATGCATTAGACTCAGTGTTGGGAATAGAAAAACTAAAAATTATCTAGATAAGATAAGGTAATTTTAACAAAATATCGGACAAACTCGAGTTGCGTCCCAGATTTCAAAAACAGCATGAGTTGGGTCCCGGTATACTTTATGTAATACACGAGTTGGGTCCCGGTATATTTTATAGAGTACACGAGTTGGGTCCCGGTATATTTTATAGAGTACACGAGTTGGGTCCGTATATATTTTATGGAGTACATGAGTTGGGACTAGCCTATTTGCGTTACCCAGGAGACACCACGTGGAGGTTGGCTAGAATATCTCCCAAAAATTTCGTTTTTTATTATGTTAAGGTCTGATGTAAAAATTATTAAAATATTAAAATTATTATTAAGTAATTAGATTAATTTTAGAAAATAAAAAATAAGTAATAAATATTTGTACTAAAATAAATATAAGCTAAGGAATAAATTTAAATGACACTTCTTTTACAAAATTTAACCGCGTCAATTCTCCACTAGTAAAAGAAAGCATCTTTTCTCTTAAAAAATTTTCTTTTTCTACGGTTTTTTTGATTGGCTGTGTGGCTGAGCTCCGAAGTGATACATAGATTTCACTCTGAATCCCAAGTAACATTTCTACTAAAACAAAAATGTTAGGGTGAGCTGCACTGATACTAGCATTTAATTTTGCATGATAACTTTCACAACTATTTGTGGTGCGATTTGTGGTTGCTGCAAACTCGGCCCAAATATTAGGTGGAAATAATGCATCTTGCTCTATATACGTTTTCAGTAGATAATCGCAAAATGTATCTACAGTTTTATTTACTGGTTTGATAGTCATTAAGTCATCAATAAAACAATCAAACACCTCCTCTGGTTTCAAAAATGGTAAACCAAAAACACACTTAAGATAGTCACTTATATCATTATTGGAACTTTTATACGCCTTCGATAGCCCAAGTTGTTGAATTTTTCGCCACCAACTTTGCGCTAAGTGAAATCTACAACCCCTAATAATAGCATTTGGCCAAACACACTTGACAGACGTATGAATTGCCACCTCAAAATCGACAAAAATTTCGGTAGGTTGAAAATTCAGTTGAAGAGATGTGCAATAACTCACGATATACTGGAAAGCTTTAGTGTAAGTTTCTAATGTTTTATTGGGTAATATCAAGAACACCAATGGTACATACAATCCATTTCGAAATCCGTGAATAGTAAAAAGTTGTAAGAAGTATTTCGTACAGCTTTTAAACGTACCGTCCATGTATATTTCAGTAACATCACACAAAGCTTTAAAATTTGTCTCGGTTGAAAAATCTATAATATTATTATCTTCCAAATTATTACAGAATAAAAATTGTTCGTCTTTGTTGGTAGTTATGTTCATTGTGCTTATACAATTATGTACTTCATGGATGCTTTCAGGTAATTTTGGATATAGTACTTTACGAGCATGATGGATGTTATTTCTTATTAATTTCAAATCGTTAGTGTTTATCGAAGGTATATCACTGTTTTTTAACTCAGATCTAATGAGCTTTGAAGGTCGTGTAGAAATATCATCTTGTGCTTTTCTTTTAACCGAGTTACTTAACTTTTGTCTATTCAGAACCTTTTCATCACATTTTTGGTGATTATGAACGTTACATTTCTCTATTATGTCTAAAGTGGACGATAATTTTAAAAAACACTTACATGTATTAAGATAACACTTCCAACGTTGTACATCATTCCGCAACATTTTGTGGAAGCGAAATTTAAATCCGTCTTCAATGATAATTTTTTTACCTTTTTCGCTTGACATGAAATCCATAATTTAATTTTTATATAATATTAACACTACAAAACACTATACTTATTTTATTTTATATTCTATTAGATGGACACTTCTAGCGTTGACATGTGCCGGTATACTGGCAAGTTACAATAATATGTTATCCGGCGACAACTGTCCGGTTACGTTGTATACGTCTTATATACGTCTTATTAAGATAAGATATGATAGGTTATATCTACGGATATACCTAACCAAATATATTAATAAATATGGAAGAGACAAAATGTAAAAAAAAAAATGTTATTAGACATTATAATGTTATTATGGACACTTCTAACCTTGACACGTGCTGTCACTATTATAATATATATATATTACCGCGGACCCAATCGTACCTATCGATATTTTTTCTAATTTTTTAAAATAATTCCTAAGATGCCCAAAAGACGATGTAGTTTTAATCTAAAATTAAGAACGCAGTTTCCTAATTTAAGAGATACTGATGTAATAGGGAAAGTTCTGTGTACCGAGTGTAAATCTGTATTCTCAATAGAACATGGTGGGATATCAGATATCAAACAGCACTTACAAAAACGCAAACATGTATTGGCCGTATCTAGTTCTAGCTAATAAATTTGCGTCATATTTTATCAATAAAGGAAAATCTGGGCTATGAGATGAGAGCAAACGTATTGTGGCAGAAGAAGGTATGTTTGCTTTTCATACTATCATGCACAATCATTCTTTTCGATCCATGGATTGTACGTCCTCACTGATAAAAAAAATTCACGATAAAAAATTTTCTTGTGCTCGAACGAAATGTGAATTGATTATTTCAAAAGTAATTGCCCCTTTTGCAATGGAACAAGTTTTAGAAGAGTTAAAAAATACTAAATTTGCAACACTTATGGTGGATATATCAAATCACAAAAATCTAAAACTTGTACCAATTCTATTTTAATCCCAAAGAAGGCGTACAAATCAAAGTTTTAGAATTTACAAATATACAAGGTGAAACCACGGATATTTTAACTAAATACATAATGGATGTTTTAAAAAAATATAACCTATCCGATAAAATAGTTGCCTTTTCGGGTGATAATTTTAATACGAATTTCGGTGGCGTCGAGAGAAAAGGCATAAAAAATGTTTATGCAATTCTCAACGAAAATTTAAAAACAAATATTTCAGGCATTGGTTGTGCGGCTCATATCTTACATAACGCAATGCAAACCTGTACGGATATTTTGCCAATCGACATTCAATCCATAGTTAATAAAATATTTAAATTTTTTCATATATATACAGTTTGCGTGGAGCAATTCAAAGAATTTTGTGATTTTGTAAATGTCGAGTTCAAAAATATTTTGGGTACTGTTAAAACACGATGGTTATCTTTGTTACCAGCTGTTACTAGAGTTTTAGATTTATTTCCAGCATTAAAACGTATTTTCTAACTCAAGATAAATGTCCTACAATTTTGAAACAGTTTTTCGATAACCCTGTTTCTATTGCATGGTTGTATTCTATTCAAAGTCAATTGAAGGTAGTTTGCGACACAATAACGATAATTGAAAGCGACAATATTTCAGCAAGTGAAGTATATGAAGTGGTATGTGGAAAAATAAGGAACAGGCAAAGCCAACAATTTTTACATCAAAATTAGCTTTAATCATTGAAGATCTTGATAAAAAAAAAGATATGCAGCAAAAATAATTTTATAGAAAATTTGATGATTTTTATAGTGTTTTCATATCTTACGTGAAAAAAACGGAGTTTTCATTTTGAACCGTTCAAAATTTTTCGATGGACTCAATTATTAGATATTCCTACTTGGGTAGACGTTCAAGAAAGTATTCAATATTTATTTAAAAATAAAAAACTCAACCTGGATTTGAACATGGACGAGGATAAGTTATTTGATGAATATAATCATGTAGTTCATGTGATACAAGTTAAAATTGTAGAATGGAGAAATTGTTCAAAAAAAGTAACAGAAAAATGGTGTGAAGTATTTAAAATACTAGAAAAAAATCAAATTTCTATCAACAACTTATCAACAATTATTGAATACTCATTGGCTATTCCTGGGACAAATGCATCTGTAGAAAGAATTTTTTCAATAACAAATGTATTGTGGACAGATGAAAAAAACTGTTTTAAAGTCGAAACCATCAGATCAATAATTATTGCAAAACAGCAATTTAAAAGCTTAACGTGTTCACAATTTTAAGAATTTCTTTTGAAGCACCCAAAATTGTTGAATTCAATAAGTTCTTCAGAAAAATACGAAAAAATAGTAAAAAGTGTGGAAGAAGGATTATCAAATTCATGAATAATGAAAAAAGCTGATGTTGTAAATTTCCTAATTCTTGTTAAAAAAAAAATGTAACAGTATTGGTATGTAACAATGTATTGTTTAATTGTTTAATACTTAAATTTTAATATTTAAAAGTACATTTTTTAATTGTTTAAAGAATTATAATAGTTTTGACTTTTAAAATGTAACATTGTGTTGTTTAATAAAACACAAAAAAAGAAAATATTCATAAATATTTAAAAACTTTTATTATATTTAGGTTATTAACTCAAAGTAATAAGAAAATAATTATTTGTGATATGACTTAGATTTGTATTTTTACTCTTTACAGTTGTGTGCATATGTATCCCCCTTTTTTGAAATTTTAAGTATTTATCATATTAATAAATGTCGTTTAGGTACCTAATAGGTTTAATACAATTTTACTATTGCCATCAGATCAATAATTATTGCAAAACAGCAATTTAAAAGCTTAACGTGTTCACAATTTTAAGAATTTCTTTTGAAGCACCCAAAATTGTTGAATTCAATAAGTTCTTCAGAAAAATACGAAAAAATAGTAAAAAGTGTGGAAGAAGGATTATCAAATTCATGAATAATGAAAAAAGCTGATGTTGTAAATTTCCTAATTCTTGTTAAAAAAAAAATGTAACAGTATTGGTATGTAACAATGTATTGTTTAATTGTTTAATACTTAAATTTTAATATTTAAAAGTACATTTTTTAATTGTTTAAAGAATTATAATAGTTTTGACTTTTAAAATGTAACATTGTGTTGTTTAATAAAACACAAAAAAAGAAAATATTCATAAATATTTAAAAACTTTTATTATATTTAGGTTATTAACTCAAAGTAATAAGAAAATAATTATTTGTGATATGACTTAGATTTGTATTTTTACTCTTTACAGTTGTGTGCATATGTATCCCCCTTTTTTGAAATTTTAAGTATTTATCATATTAATAAATGTCGTTTAGGTACCTAATAGGTTTAATACAATTTTACTATTGCCATGTAAACGTCTAGAAATAGTAGGGCAATAGGTTCATAATAATTTAATATACAATTTTTAAAATTTCTAAAATTGAACTTCCCCATCTTTTAACACGCATTTAGCATGAAGACAGGAATTATATTTTATTATTCTTATTTATCATTATAAGAAATTATTTTTTCGTTGCTAATGATTAATAATTAAAATTAATAAAAATTATAAAAAGAAAACAATTAATAAAATGTTCAACTTTTTATTAATTATATTTACAATATATTTATTTATAATCTATTTATAATAGATTATTTATTCAACTAGTCTTTTTATTTCAGCTAAGATTTTTTATTCTATTTTAATTTTATTATTCAATATCATTTTTTATTTAATTTAGAATTGGTTTATTCAATGATTTAAACCAATTCAATGATTTTTTTTATTCACATAAGATTTTCTTGAAACTAAATTTTTTTCAACTTTTTAAACCTTTTTTTTAAATATGTTTTGTTTATTCAATTTTGATTTTTTTACTATACATTTTTTAATCGCATAAGGTTAAAATCTATAAACTTATATCAAAAAAAAAATTGTATAGTAAAAAAAATCAAAATTGAATAAACAAATCGTATTTAAAAAAACACTTAAAAAAGTTTAAAAAAGATTTAGTAAAAAAATTCTAAATTTAATAAAAAAAATTATAATTGATAAAATAAAATTTGATTTGAATAGAAAAAGCATGGTATTTAGTTTTTTTTATTAATTTAACTATTCTTTTTTTTATTTAAATTACTTTATTTTTAAATCAATTTTTTCTTATTCAGCTGCCTTTTCATCATTTTTAGATATTATTCCTATAAGGATTTTTATTAAAATTAAATATGAATTTTTTCTTTAAATTAGCTGATTTTTTTATTAAATATTAATTTTTAATTCAACCTGGGTTTTATTTTATAATTATTTAATTTTTTATTCAACTGAATTTTATATCCTTTTTAAGATTCTAAAAATATAAGTATAAAAAAGGTGTGTTAGTGGATGTAAATCTACTGTACAGTAGGTTACAAGTCAGTCACTGTAATGGATGGTGTTAAATTTGTATTCAATGATATAATATCATTGTATAAGAAAAACGATTCTGAGCGAAAACGGCAGTCGGTCTATGATATTACTAAGTATATTTGATGATATTATTGAGAATAAAGTAATTTATATATTAACTTATTTACGTGGAACCAATAAATTTTCCAATGGTCGGTGCTGGTGCAACTCACGTAATAATATAATAATATTATGTTTTAAATATTCCATGGTAAACCTAACTGAGAATTTATCTCAGTGGTATTCTACAGAGGGATCAGTTTTATTTTTCAAAAATGTTGATTTTGAAGTTTTTTTGAATTATACAATAATATTTGAATACGGAAATAAAAATTTTTTGTAGAATACATAAATTAATTTTTTATTGGTATCGCCATTCGTATAATTAGTAGGGAGTGTTGGTACAATTGGTTGGGTTTTCTGGTTTTTTAATCCATGACAGTTTCAAAAATGTGCTCATAATTTGAATTATTCAAAAAACAATTTAGCGGGAAATCATAAGATCGATACGCAATACTTTTTGAGAACATAAATGTAATCTCGTAGATTGGCTGCGTTGTATCTTGAAGACTTCAAATCGATACGATTAATATTGAAGAAGTTAGGATTTTAAAAGTTATTAAAAAAAAACTATAAACCTAAAGTTCAATTTTTGGAACTCAGATCAGCTATGATAAAATCTCATAAAGTACCTACTTGAGCAAAAGTATTCAAATACTTTTTAATTACTTAAATACGTGTATTTTATATACTTTTCAAAACAGGTATCTGTATTTGAATACTCTTAAAAAGTATTTTTTCTAATAAGTATTCTATTAATTGTTAAACTATCAACTTAATAAATTATTAATAATAATAATAATAATAATAATAATAAAAATATTTGCTTTACTTTTTAAATATAACTTATAATATAAATAATTTAACCAATATATATTATAGTTATATTGTAAAGTAAAGTAAAGTAAAGTAAAGCAAATAGTTTATTATTATTATTATTATAATAGCTTAAAAACCCATGGCAACCATTTATTAATAAAAATTTCCATCTGAAATCTCAAAATTCCCGCTAGAGCATCTCCCGGGGTTGGTCCTCTCCAATTTTAAATTAGCCTATCTTTAAAATTGGACCAAATTACACACATTGTAAAAATGTCATCAAGATCGGTCCAGTAGTTTCGGAGTTTATCCCGGACAAACATGTGACACGAGATTTATATATATATAAATTAATGTTTGTGGGTAGATATACCTATGGGAAGAATATAGGCTAAAGTGTTAAATTTGCTTTTTTTCATTCGTTGGATTTTAGTACGGTTAGGTTAGGTTAGGATTTTGTATTCATTCATTATATTAATCTACCGTAGGTGGCATTAAGTAAAAACGACAAAGTTGGTATAACTTTGATACTTAAGAGTTAAATCATACACTTATACGTACAAACAGCACAGGGTCCGCGATCTACCGCAGGCAGATAATATACTGATATTTATTAGTGAATCAGAATTTTTATTCCAGGCAACAGAAAAGTTCAGATAAAATTTGAACACCATACACCGAATATTAAATAACGAATTGAACAAAGTCATATAGAGTTGATACATTTAACGGGCGACGAAGTGCACGGGATCAGTTAGTATATTATATAACTAGCTGAACCCGTGCACTCCGTTGCCCGTAAAAAAATGCAAATCTTAAAAAAAATCTGATTGTTCAACTCATTTTGGGTGTAACTTGCTGCTGTATAAGTGCAACTCAGCCACCCTGGTGTCGGATCGCGAACAAAAAACACCTCTTCCACCTTGGTAGGCAATGTTCAATAATTTGATTTGGTACTAGCTTGTACCTGATCTGCCCAAATAACCAATGGAAACCAATAATAAATAAATACTAATTTCTACTGTAGACTGTAGTCAGTAACCAATGGCAACTATTTATAAAATAAATAAAAATACAATATTTTCCAATTTCCATCGCGAACCTCAAGATTTCTGTTTGAGCACCTCTTTAAAATGCAAATTTCGGCATATCCTTTCTTATAGCACGGTGAAAATATGAGATAAACCTCTATTCCAAATTTCAAGTTCGTACGTTGCGTAGTTATTGAGTTACAGCGATCAGTGACTAAGTGGTATTTTGATTTTATATGTATAGATAGATTTTATATGTATAGATTAATGGTTACCTGTCAATACATATATTTTATGATTCAAAAATTTACTTCCAAGTGGGAAATATTGAGTAACGCGTGCTACGTTTGGCATTTCCAGAATTTTTTAATTTAGGTTTATCAAAACTATATCTATAATGTATTCATGGTTTACGAGCTTTCCAGAAATCCAGTCCATCGTTCAGTATTCTTGCTTTAATTTCGTACCTTGGTATGTGTCCTTGATGTAGCCGACGTAGGTACAAATATGTATAAAATGTACTCAATATATACATATACTATATATATATATATATATTATATACGTATATTTTACAATATATGCAATACATAAATTAATACATTTTTTTATAAGTTTGTACTTCACCCATTTAGCCCCGGTGCATTTAATTTATTTATATATTAAAAACTGTATTCGTATAGCCCAAAACAATTTTTTTCTCTGCAGAATAAACTTTTTCATACAAAAATGTAATAATGCCATATTTCAAATAAAAATAAGAGTACCTACACTATAGAACATATTGCTTTTATGGAACGTCTTTATCTTATCTGGTTTATTTTTGCAAAGTATTGTAGGTAAATTGAATCTCAATTGTCAAAGAGATCGCGGGAAACTGAGCTTCATTTTTCTGTGGCCTGCGTAGTCTATTAACAACGTTACCCGGGAGACGGAATAAAGCGAAAAAGGTTGGATAATAATAAGTAATAAAAATAAGTTGTTCTGCCTTTCACCGCATGTGTCATAATAATTTAGTTTGTATTTTATATTTTCTTCGCAAAGTCAAAAATGTACATAGCTCTACAGTTTAAGTGACAAAAATATACTATGCTTACCTTAATCAATTTTGTTTTTTATCTGAGGGCCTCGAAAAAACACATAATACCATATTATACCGTTTTGAATAAGCAGACACTTCAAGAGTAACTTCAATCAAACGTTTTAAAACATCGTATAACCATTCATAAAGATATCAATGCCAAAAACAATAGCGCATTGTGAGCATCGACCATTCACGTCAAATTCCGTTTTTAAATTTTGTTTAAGTTTAACATTTAGATTATCGTTAAAAGTATAAACTTTCATAATATTATTGTTTGGTATAAGTATACCTACCTATTATAAATACGTCATATTATATTATATGATTGACTGTCGAAACGTCTTCAATGTTTTCATAAATTGATAAAATATGATTGAAGTGAATAGTAATACGCGTATATATTTTATTATTTTTAATTTATATTAAAATGAACATTACATTTTAATTAACATTACATTTACACGATACCTACGTGGATGATTTTTTATTTAAAAAAAATATGCTATTTGACTGTTGAAGAATATTATTGATAAGTGATAACATTCTGAAAGGGACATATCGTCAAAAGTTCACCAAAACAGGATAAAAAAACGTATTATAACAAAATATATAAAACTGCACAAGCGCGTACGTCACACAATTCATTTTTGATGACGTTGTTGTTGTCGTATATCCTATGCCCCAAGGTAAACGATTTAACGATATATAATAATTTTCTCATAATGTTTCCACAGAAGAAAAATACATTATACAAGAGTACAATTTCTAGTATACATAAATATGCAGTGTTGTATTCAATCATTTTTGTGGGACTCAGGTCTTAGGGTACAAAAAATGCTACGAAAATAACTTGGAAATGTAAATTTTTTTTTTAAACACGTTAATTTTACATAATAATATGTCATAAAACTATAATACAGGTTTGTGTTTGTTGGGTAGTATTAAACTCACAGTAGCTGTATAATTTATGTTTTAATAAAATAGTTAAAAATGAAACTGTAAGATAAAATATTCTGAGATTCGATGTTTAATTAAAAAATAATTATACTTAATCAACATAGTATGTTCGTAATAAAACAAAATGATCTAATTAATTAATTGAAACATTAGATTAATTATTATGTTTAAAAATTCAGATAACAGTGTTGTTTTTATGTAACTTTATCAAAGTAATAATTAATTTGAAAAGTTTTACAATTTTCCGCATTATTTAATCAATGATTTTAAACTATACTATATTACTTGGGTAAACTTTTTTTTTATGAGTTATGATTGTTAAATATATTATTTTCTCTCATTATTTTTATCTTATTCTTTTATCATTAAACACATACATTGAGTGAGAAAAAACTCGTTTGTGAATTCTGATTCCTTAAATAATAGATACCAGATCCAATAAATTGATCGTAACAACTTTCACCCCGGACAGTTGTGATCAAAAAATATAAATTGTTATGAAAAACAGCGTGGGATAAGTCATGGTATGAATGAAATAAATCTAAAAAGTCGAATACAGTATATTTATTAGATTATATTAGATTTATGATTAGATTAGATTAGATTAGATTTATGATATGATATTATATAGGTATGTAATTATGATGCATCGATGAAGATTTTAAATTTTGTTCCTTTTGTGGTAGAATAAAAATCAAGTAAAAAGGGGGAGAGGAGTATAGGTAATATGGGGAATGTGTTGAATGGAAGTGATATTCGTGTTGGATGTTGACTTGATGGTGTGTTAAATTGTTGGTATAAGAAATACAGTTGGGGTATATATGTAGATGATTTTTATTCCACTACAAGATATTATTATAGTTTATGATGGGGAATGGAGTATTGTTTCGACTTAAATGCTAATAAATGCAGAGTTATTACCTTGATCGTCGCTGCAGTGTATTTGTTGACTTGGATGTTTTTTTAAGTCGTTGCTTCTGTTCGTGGTTCCATGCACGTTATTATTACAATATATAATTTACTTCTACAATTGCACGTTTGATCCTTATATGATTTGAGATTTATATGTAGTGATATTATTGTATCATTATTTTATACTTCGACTTACGCTTTCAATTTAACTTTATTGACTTTTACCTAACACCTTAGTGTTCGCTTATAATAATTACTTGATATACACAATACCTTAATGTTTTTTTGTGATTAACACGAATGTGATGGCTGTCAGCCGTGTATATAACTTTAGGAGATTTGTCAAATATATGGATCTTATAGTATGTTCAAGATGCAAGGATCTCTACAAGGATTCGTTTGAATGGTACTTGAAGTAAGGCGTGTGTTTTACATGGCGAGGAATGTGATAAAGTAGTTATAAGTTATTAAGTTTGTAAGTTAATATTTTTGACTTTTGTCTGTATGCTTATTTTTTCTATTATTATTTGTGTATCAATATTATATTAAGTTTTGTGGGTATGTAGAATTGGATGGTGGCTAGGTGATAAGTCTGGAATGTGTAGTTGTTTTAATTGCCTTGTTATTGTAGACGATTGCGTCATGTGGTACATATCCGTATCGTTTTTTCGATTTTTGCTGTGAGACTGTGGTTTCTATATATGGGCATCATTAATGCGTTGATGGCTGTGAATCACGGATATAGATACTATGGTTGCACAACGAGCAATAATATAACGGCGCCAAATGTTCTTATCAAGTTACATAATATATACATAATATATAGTATCCATACAAAAAAGTCGCGTCATACTAGCGCTCCACAGTGGCTAGGTAACCAGGTCTGGCTAACGTAACCTAATAGTGGTTATAGAGGGCGCTAGTAAAACGTGACTTTTTGTCAGAATCGATAAGAACATTCGGCGCCGCTCAGCGCTGTGATCCAATATGGGCCGTCGTGCAACCATAGTATCTATATCCGTGCTGTGAATTATATAATATTTTGAGACTAATGAAGAGTTCTATTTTTGAATTGCGTTCTGATAATCTGCATCCGTTTGTGATTATTGTTTTGGGTATTTTCCTTGGCTGTGAAATGCTGCGGTATGATGCAATCGCATTCCTTCTGGGTGGTCCGAATTTATATTGATTTAATAAGTTATGTAAATAATTTCTTTTATAATTTTAAATTTCAATTTTCTACCCCGATGTATGATCGTTATTGGTTCCAAATCATTTTATGTGTATATTAACGTAGAAGGTAGACATATAATATATTACACTTTAATGAGTATGGGCGCAATAATTATATCGGGAGTGTTGAGTATGTAATTCACAGGGGCTAACGTATTTATGTATAGTAAAAAAATATAAATATATTAATATGATATGATGATAACTTTTATTATGTGATTAATATTAATTATATATTAAAATAATATATTATGGTACATGGATGATGGATATCATCATTTGATACATTGATCCGTCTTACTAACACATAATTTACCAAAATGTACGTCCAGCAGTTCCAATTTCGTGTTGTTGGCTTAAAATATTAGATTGAATTCACCTATAATCAAACTTAAATATAAGAATATTTTTTGTGGTCTCTCGTTGGTTTTTTACGATATTTTTATTTGTAAGTGATTTATGAGTGTGTAAAATATTATTATTTAAAAATGCTAATAATTCACTTAAAATTAAAAATATCGTAAATAACCAATGAGAGACCACAGATAATGTTCATACTAAGTATGATAATAGGACAATTCACTCTAATGTTTAAGTCAACAATTCAAAATTGGAACGGCTGGACGTACATTTTGGTGTATATTGTGCGATAGTCAGACGGAGACAACACGAGCGTACATGTTCATCCTCTTAAAAACAAAATTAATTACTTATTAGTTAGGTGTTAACAAGGCCTTAACTGGGGGATCCCAAGGGTCCGGGCCCCCCTTCTTCCAAAAAATATATTCGTTTTCAGTTACGGCCTTCGGTATTAGTGTATTACAGTTATTAGTTATAATTACAATTGTCAGTTATTTCTGTCATAGGTACATCCTGTATTTATGTAAAAGATAAGTACATTTTTCACAAACAATAAATACATAAGATATACAGAACTTAACAACAAATAATATTTAAAGCACCTTTATATTCATTTGGTAGCATTTCTCATTCCAAAAGTAAATGCCCGAAGAGAAAGTGTATACGTGTATAATATTATTTCAACTTTGAAAATACCTACTGATATTATAATATATAGCTAGTACCTATAGTATACTATATTGTGCTACGTAATCTTTGGATACTTATAGCTGCAAAGCGAACATTATTGAAACCTTATATCCCGTTAGCTTAATATTGTAACTTTTGAAGGGGCTCTTGAAACTTCGTCAAGGCGATTATTACGATTATTCGAAACATTACAAACTGGCCAAACGTACGCAAAGGAATTCCAGGGGAATCGAGTGGCTGTGAGACATTATTAAGATATAATTGCGTACGCGGTGAAGTCCGAGTACCTACCTACTTATTGAAATTGTTCGGATTTCTAGCGTAAATGATTAAAGTTTTCGCAGGCATCGTTCATCAATAGTTGTATTTTATTATATAATAGATACTTGCTATATAGCATACGGATGTCGGATATCATCACATTTCGTCTTAAGATTTGAACTGTTTTCAAATAATGGAACACCGCCGCAGTTAACGAATCGTGTCCAATGAATACAGAACGCAGCGAGGATAATAATCATGTGTTTATAATCTTATGTCCATATCCGATAGGTACCTATACATTATCCGATAATTTATAACAATATCACGCGATGTCATGATTTGATGAACAGAATAATATATTTTTTAATGACTATGGTTGTTGAGATCGAATCACAAGCTGCACCGACCAAGCATCGTGTAACCGAAATATCGCGAAATTAATATAATATTGCAAAAAAAGTGGTAATAAAATCGCCAGTTTTAATAAATATTGCATGGACAAAATTATTCGAATTTTTAATCGAATAATTATTTCTATTCAACTCGTGATGCTTGAATATAACACTATAGATTCACTAGTATAATTAAAATGTATTCTTATGATCGCAATATTCACCTATAAAAATGTTAAAATATAATAATTTTGAAAATCGAAATAGAATGTAAAATGTTAAAAAAAAAAACCCCAAAAAAGAAATCAGTGAATATACGTATACGTATACGAAACGGATTTATAACGAAACGAGTCAATCATAGCCACCCTTATTCTTTACCTAGCCATTATTCACCCTGACCGTTGGCTGCATTAACTACGTGGCCAAGAATATATTAATTACAACCGTGGAAGTAGAAAGTCGGAAATTTCAGCGAAAACCAGAAGAAACATTCGTCCAGATATATTGACGGGTGGCTGGACCACGCACTCACCCAAAAATATAATATTATAATAATATTGAAAATTGAAAATTGAACTTGAGTTCAAACATATGTTCCCCAAAATGAAATCGGTCGACAATAAGCGAATATGATGGAACGGATTTATAACGAAACGAGTCAATAATGCAGCCGCCCTTATTCATTACCTAGATGTTGCCGCCGCAACATAACAACAATATTATTTTTATATAGTTAATTATCACTGGTCATTGAAGACAGCTGGTCTTACACACACATACCACCTTATTTCAGTGGTGGCTCGCCAGGGGAGGTAAGTGAGGCTGAGCCTCACCTAACTATTGTACAGAAAAAGGAGGTTTATATATTATAGTTATAGTTATTTCCATTCGATTTTAAGAATATTATTTTCAAAAATATAATGTACATTTTAAAATACAAAAGCTTTTTGTTATTATGTATTATTTTAATGACAAAAATACAAAATAAATTTATTTTGTCGTAAATAATATGAATTATCATAATACACATGATTACATACTACATACTTCGTCAGTACGAATGTTATCAAAAATCACGACGAAGACGTTCGTTGAGCGATATAAAGATCTCGACGAAAGCCGAAGAGTGCCGAGAGGCTAGTAATATTTAGCCGCAAACGAGATGGACGGCTGTACAATAAAAAAAATAAATAATGGTAGAGGGGGAAGTCAGAATTTTATTATGAAATGAGGCTGAACGATTCGGGTCTCAGAGTTTGTCAACATTTTCCATTAGTCATTTGTCGAAGCGACGTAACTTCCACTAATTTAAACTGGGAGGTTGTCATAGTGGACATAATGTCGTGTAGTGTAAGTGTATACCTACTCACAATACTTTTATCACAAATTAAAGATATTGGTTCATATCAAAATATATCAATCAAACATCGAGATGTATGTACTACACTAGTGTAGTATATACATCTCGATGCAATCAAATAACAATTAACATTATTATTATTATTCTATTTGCAATTTTATACTGCCTTACTCCCTTGTAGAAAGATTATCTTCCTTAGCTACAATCTCTTCTGAGAAGGAGTTAATAAACACTTTATCAAATATGATGAACAATTCTATGAAAAAATAATTGACAAATTTGCATTACTCAAAGACAGAATAATAGATTTTATTTGCAAAACATAATATAAAAAAAGATTTATTTTTGTTTTTGTTTCAGTAAATAAGATTTATGTGATAAGTATTTTTTTTTATGTATATGACATTTGAAATAAATATTATATGGTTTATTATTTATATGTTTTTAAAGGTTATAGAATTGAATATTAATTGAGTTATATTAAAAGTTAACTAGAAACTCATTGTTATATTTTAACAGCATTTTTTCTCCAATACATTTTGAAAATATCTGCCTCACCCCTTATACGGTTCACGAGCCGCCACTGCCTTATTTGTATTGTTTTATTTTCGTATTCAATGTGTTTTGTGAGTTATATAATATGTAGATTAAACGTTATCGCACGCCGCCGCGCCGTCTATGCAAATATTATTTAGCACGGCCGCCGTGAATCTGTCTGATTTTGTACGTCTTACCAAGAACACCGACGTGTGTCAACTATTTTTTATTATGTACGTATTAATTGTATTATTTTTTTCTTTATTATTGTGAGCCATAAGGGCAATCATTACACTATTATTTTTGTCATTTACGTGTATTGTACCCCTACTATAGCACAGGACCAGTTAGCTAGTCTGCGCTTCACAAACTGTGAGTTTTATCATTATTTTATTATTATTTATTTATTATACACATTTAACTGTTGGGCCAAAAGGGCTATAGATATTTTTTATTATTATTAATTTGTTGGCCAGAAGGGCCGCATATTATTTTATACGAGCTTCAGCTCAAATAGCTGCGTCAATATATTATTTTTATTTCGGTTGGCCATAAGGGCCGGTCATTTATTATTATTATTATATAATTTTTATACATTTGTGTTACCGTGAGTTTTAATATATAATTTGTACTGCTATTATTTCAATTTGCGTATTATACAGCAACTTAATTACCTGAAACCATGTTACCATTTTATTATTATTTGTTTTATTGTACACACACCCACATACATACACATATTAATACACAAATACACAATATAATACACAACAAGCACTACATAGCCGACTGTATTTGCTAGGCGATCCCGACCACTACTGTTCGAGCTATTACAACACTATACACACCAGCTAGTCCTCCATTCTATATTTTTTAGACCTAGGTGTTAGTGGCGTAAAAAAAGGGAGTTTCGTGTCCGGACTCGTATATTATTATTATATACTCCGGCCCGTACACTAGCCATAATTCACCCTGTCTGTCTGCCACATCAACTATTCGGTGCCAAGAATATTATTATTTATTATGAACGTGAAAGTCAGGAATTTCGGCAAAGACCAGACGAAACTTTCGTCAAGATTTGACGGGGGGCTGGATCGAGCATCCACCCAAAAAAGTTAAAATATAATAATTTTGAAAATCGAACCATCCGGCCGAGAATATTATTACTAACGCGGATGCGGAAGTCGAAAATTTCGGAGGAAACCAAACAAAACTTTCGTCGAGATATTTTGACAGGAAGCTGGTCAATTACAATATACGTCGTGTCATGCGTTTCAGAAACCGAATTCCCATTATTCGCGTGGGCGCGCGTGCATAACGTTATTATCGCAGTGTGTATAGGTACCTACCAGTGAAACAATGTAGGTGTATAAAATCTATATACAGAGTGTATCGGGAAGACCTGCCAAAAAAAAATAAATTATTGATAATAATATAGTTAAACGCACGATAAAAAATTTGAAAAATATGAAAATTATATGAATCATAAATAGTTTAAGAAACACCGGACTCGTGTCAGGAAATTCCCAAAGGGAAAAAGCTGCAACCTACGTTTCAAATTAATCTACTCCGAGTAAATATTGATATTTTAAAAATATTTAGAAAATACACTGCGCTCGACTTGAACAAACGTTTTTACCATCATAATATTGGTCTAAAAATTAACATAATAATGTATTGATGAGTACAAAAGTTATTCCATTTGTCAGGTCTTTCCGTGGCACCTTAGACCCTGTATATTGTTACGACGGCGCAGTGTCATACATATTATACGATGCGGTCAGCCGGTGTTATTATTATTAATAACAGACGATAGTTGTAGTAACAATAATATTAAGGAGTGCAGCGATATCGTATAATATTATAATGCGGCCGACGCCACGAAGTCCGGGCGAATATAATAATGATAATAATAATAATATAACACACGAGATGGTTTACGCTTGTGTCGGCGTATCATAATATTATAATAAAATAAAATTGCAATATTATCGTCGAGGCACACACCAAAATATGTACTTAAAAAACACTGGCACCCCAGCCCCACCATTACTAACCACTGTGTGACGGGGAGTATAAGACCATTCTCTCGGGGGTTTTTACACCTTTAGCCATCTGTCGCGAGGGCGGCTCCTTCACGCCTTTGGATGACGCGGTCACATCCCTCCGACGGGTTACTTCAGGGTTACTTCAGGGTTACTTCAGGGTTACTTCAGGGTTACCCAGCCCCACCAGTTGTGTTTCGTTACCTGTTGTGCGTGCGTATACGGCGCGACCATTTTTTCCTTGCGTGTTTTTCTCTTGTACATACAACACGGGCCAAAATGTATGTGTTAGTTATTGGTTTCCGTCACCTCACCGTCACTACACTTCACCATCACCTCCTACCGTCATCACAGAACACCGTCGTTGTTGACCAACAGACCAACATCGTCGTACCCATTACGGTTTTTATTTATGTTATTTA
Source organism: Metopolophium dirhodum (assembly GCF_019925205.1). NCBI lineage: Eukaryota > Metazoa > Arthropoda > Insecta > Hemiptera > Aphididae > Metopolophium > Metopolophium dirhodum. The sequence goes on along the minus strand of NC_083561.1, from coordinate 27,023,396 downwards.
TTATTGTCATTTAAATTATTATTTTATAATAATAAGAACCCTACACAGGCCTGCATATTTGTGACCCGATATTTATTTATTTATTTGCAAATAGTAGGCCGTCACCCGGCATAAACTCAAATCACCTATGATTTTTTACTTTTGGTTAATTTAGAAGTATCCACCATGTAGATACAGTTCACAAAACCGCGGAATCATATTACAATATACAATATAATATCATCTTTATTAATGATGGTTTAACAATAAGTGCAACAACAGTTGAGTAATGGACATTCATTCCGACATTCGATACTTATATAATATTGAAATACGTACAAGATAATAAAACTATTGTACGAGCTCTCCGATAAACATAATAATATTATCTTAGGTGAATATTAATTTTCGAATGAATGCCCTCCCCCCAGATTTTTTTCTGGATACACGTCGCTATTTAAGCTACCCATCATCGGCATGCCGGAAAAGAGTCACATTTTTTCATACTTACACATACGGGCAGGCTGACACGCGTGAGGTACATTTATTAAATATAACATCATAATATTATACAAAAGCGGAGATATCGCATCAGTACATTAAATGTGCTACGAGTGTACGCACGTATTATACGCGTGATATTATGATGTTTATGAGATTTTTCCCGAGTGTCATATTATAGAGTCGAGATTAAGTATATAACGCTAATATATGAGACTTTCCAGTGCCGCAACAATATAGGGTAAGCAAGGTATGCATTGCATTCCCTTGCTAGATTTTATGTTTAAATGAGGGGCCCATCAACAAGAAAAAAAATTAAATAAGTTATTATTCCAAAAAAAAATTGAAAATATACCTTCTATAATATATTGATATTATTTTAGATAATATGTTTTATTATTTTGATATTATCCAAAAAACAAAAAATCAAACAATTAAATAATTGTCAAGGGACTTATAAATAAAAACTGTAACTAAGGATTTTTAATTTTTTTCATTTGCCTTTGAAACAATAACTTAGGAGCCTTCTATTAAATTTTCAAGCTTTTTTACTCAACAGATAAAATTTTATTGATATTTATAGAAAAAAAAACTAAAAAAATTGAAAACTAAAAATGTCCATAAACAGCTCAAAATAAGTCAAAATATTTGGAAAATGTTATGGTGTATAGAAAATGCTAATATAAGCATTCAGTAAAAATTTAATGTACCTACGGTCATTTGTTTTAGAGTTGCACCAAAAACCAAAATCGATTTTCTCGAAAACGGACTTTGCGTAAAAAAATCCCGTTTTTCCTTTGTTTTTCGCGTAGCTTTTGAAAACTACTGGGAAAATTTTACTTTTGACCCCCCATAGTACCAACTAGATTCACTTTCCTATCAGATAAGTTACTGTTAAAGATAATTCAAGCACTTTTACTGTCCTAAAAGGTGATGACAGACACAAAAAAAAATAAAAAAAACACACACCATTGTAAAATCAATACATTCATCGCTTCCCTCAGAATCTAAAAAAAAAAATTGGAAGTGACTCTGCTGAACAGTAGGTTACAAGTGGGTGACTGTTATCGATAGTGTTAAATTAAATTTGAATTCAATGATATAATATCATAGTATACGAAAAACGATTTTAAGTGGAGACGATTTGTCAGCCTAGGATATTGTATACTATATTGAATTATTATTATTTGTTTATTATCGTATTTGTATATGATAATATATTTTAGACGTTTCAATTACCCACGAATAATATTTTTAAAATAGGCATATGTATATATTACAAGTAACAACGAATTAAGAACGATATTGCAAAAAATAATTGCCGGAAATCATTAGTTTTTAACTGAAAACGACAGGGAAGTCTGAACTTGGCGGTCAGTCTTATTTTTAAGTTATATGTATTATAACTAATTGAAATTTTTGGTATTTTCATATGTACCCGGTATAGCGCACTGCGCTTGCTCGAACAATTAAAATCAAAAACATCCCTCGACTTGTTATGTAAAACCACTATGGGTGGGTGTCAGAATTATTTTTGCATCATCAATTTTAAAACGTTAATTTACCTAGATTAAAAAAAAAATTAATTTGTAATACTTAAGCTCGGTAAACTTTAAGCGTTGTACGGGTGCGTAAAACACCGAAAATCGTGAACTTCGTAAGGCTATACCATAAAAACCAATGATTTGCAGGTAGTCGAGTTTTGGACAAGTACCTACATAGGTGACTTATAATAATTCATATGGTAAATTAATTAGGTACCAAAAAAATATAACTCCTCAAACACTTTGTCTATTGACACTGGCGGGAGAATGTATTAGAATGTCTATAAACTTGCGGACCAGTTTGTATAGTTAAATTTGGCATGCGAACTATATAATTGAAATAGAAAACCAGAATAGGTGCATTGCAGATGACAAAGATTTCTGTAAAAGAACATACGATTTATCAATATACCGTATAGGTACTGATAATATTGATAGTACTAGATAATACTATAATATATAAGTTCTATGGATTTATCATAATAAACAATATATTTTATAATATCTATGGCAATCGTCAATTGTCGAAATTCGTCGGCGACGGTTAACAATTCTAATAATTTCAGTAATACTATTGTATTATAAATATAATATATTGTATATTTTGATTTCAGTGAACAAAAAAATAATAGGCCACAAATATAAACGGACAGTTTGTTAAGCCGGATAAGTTGTAACACAAACTCGCAAATTTCGTTTGATCAGGTTATTTTCATAAAATATTTCGATACTTTCAAGTTTCAGCTCATCGGAGTGAGATGATTAGATAAAGATGGATGAAGATAGCTGTTTCTTCGGCGATGGCGGCACTCTAGCTACGTTGCACCGGAAGAGTAGATGTTTACGAGTAAGTTTGTTTTCATATTATTACCTACTATTTTACATATTTTACTTTTTAGACTTAAATTAAATATTTATTGTCACGGACAATCTGTTAACTACGTGACGTAGAAGCATTTATAAGTTTAATCCCAATAGCGCAATGTATAAAATACGCGAGACCGCCTTCGTTTCACCACGCCAAGTTTAATACGCACCTTTTTGCATGTTATACGCCAGGTATCACCTTAGGTTTGCGCGAAGTATTTAAAACAATATAATGTTCTTAATCTTTATATTTTATATTTTTATATACATAAATACATTATACACCTCATATATTTTATTAGCATACTTACACCTTTTTTAGTGTAGTTTATACCCTAGATGGCTATAGATATAGGTATTAGTTGTTATCAAGACAGACAGTCTTAAAACAAACTCTTTTCTGGACGTTTTCAAAACGTAGGTATTATGCTTAAAAAAAAATTGCACAGTTGTCGTAGCAGTCAGTTGCTAGATCAACCCGTGTGACATCAAATAGGAATTATTCTTGTTTTTTTAAATAGTTTTTTCGAAAAATATATGTAACATGTATAGCTCATACAATTATGAATTTATAGTTAATGGAAATGCGGATGTTTATACTTCATAGATATTTTTTTAGTTAATAATCGTGTAAATAATTTGATTAAACAATAAGGTACTTACCTACTCATCACTAGTATCAATTTTATTATATTACGTGTAAAATCACCAACACAAGGTGCAGACTTCGTTTAAAAAATTAAAAACATAAAATAAAATATAAAATAATGTTGTAGTAGAAGCTGGAAACTGTAGTTTATTTTAATTTATAATCCAATTAATGTAACCGAGAATGTAACTATTAAATTCATCATTGAATGATTATTCAGAGATCACTTTGGGATAAATGTAAATTAAATTAAAAATAATTAAAAAACATTTTGTGAAAGGAACAAGATTACTGCTAATATTTAAGTCTTAATTATTATTAACAAATAAATACAAATAATAGATATTTTAATAGCTTTTTACTATTAACATTCAGTGTAAATATAGTTTCTGATCGACTTACCAATATGTAATAAACCTATATGTAATAAAATAATTATTCATATCAAATAATCCTAACAATTTAATGCAAGGATTCTCATAAATTGATCTTACAGCAGCCTTAAAACACCAAAAATACATTTGTACATCATTTACAAAATTTTAGTTCTCTATTATGGTGTAGGTATTAATACAAATAATAAATTGCTATTCGAAAACACAATTTCGTATACCTATTATTATTTACTAAATTCCTACAATTAAATTAAGCTAAAAATAAACATATGATTACATACTGAGTGCCTATAATATAATATTATATATGAAAATTGAATCTTTATTACAAATACTTATCGTTTACACAGACCACAAGAAAAAATAATTAAAAATATTAATAAAAAAAAACGCACATCGTTGTAAAAATATAGTTGGTATTATAGTATTTGATGAATTTACTGTATACGTTTATGGCTTTATGTTAACTCTAAAATCCAGTTATCACATTTTTATTTAATAATTCATAAAATACAATATACTCTTATAAAAATATTCTTGTGCTTCTGATATCTATTCACCACCTTAATCAATAATTAAATTGATAAACGAAAATAATAATTTAAATAATACCTATATCAAATTATTATAATTCAAATTCAAAATTATAAACTATTTTGGTTTATTGTCATATCAAATTTCAATGAACAAATTGGTCCTTAACACAGAACTCTTTGATATAAAAAGTTGCATTATATTAAATCCGTGGATTCATCATATTGACGTACCTAGTATAATAGCTATCATTTATTTATTTAATCTATGGCAAATCTCAAAGTCGTTGCAGAAGACACAGTCGATTAAAAATTCTAAAATTTCAATAAGCAAAGAAAATATGAGCAAAAAACTTACTGCGTTTCGTATAATTTTATTTTTCATAAATCACAATATTCTAAGTTCTGGCTGTATTCTGGAGCGTTTCCTCATGGGCGTCGCATTTCACACACGTCACGGATTCCGCCGAAGGAGTCGATAATTAAAGTAAGTTTGTTTTTATATTCTTTTGGGGCTTAAATTTACTTTTAAGACTTAAAACAAATATTTAATGTCACGAAAAATGTGCTATCCAAGTGTTGTAGGCGCATATTTTAGTTCCGGACTAGAAATGTATAAAATACGCGAGATATAAACGCCGTCGTCGTTTTTCCAGTCCCTGTTTGTAGAATAATTATAATTAATAGGTGCATACCTATACAGGGTACTTAATATAAATATATAAATATTTTGGTTTAATTTATAGAAATATATGTTATGACTTATAACTGATAATAGTCATAAGATACAATTTTAATTAATAACTGGTAATTTTTTTTCCAAATACAACGTTATAAGTAACTAATAATTTAGTGTCACATACTTAACTTCTATTGTTCACCTAATATCTATATTCTATATCATAGGGATTAGGGATTTATAACCATGTACACATAAAAGTATATTCACGGAATGGTCAACTGCCTATCCTGACGTGTGCGCACTTATGAATAATAGGTATACCTACTCATATTATACTCGTATAGGTATATAAATAGTGTAATACTACATACACGAATGTGTTACCTATTATGTCCCTAAAAGTTCAACAGTTATTATTATATTTATTTATTTTTTAAATATAGGTAGGTACATTACAAGACTCTAATTAAAATCACATTTTTGATGTGTAAACATCTATGCTATCGGTTTGTAGTACGACCTTCTTGGGGAATCGAGCGTCTGGCGTAAGTCATGTAGATGTGAATGCTTGAGTGTGTGTGTGTGTGTGACGGTCGTCGCGCAGGCTACCAAACATACGCGGCGGCGGACGTAACGCGCGTAGAGTTGATCACCGGGCGGAGTGGGGTGGCAATTCGTACGGTGTGCTGCCAACATATTATTAATAAATTATTTATTATTCTCGTTTACGTATACTCGCGAATCCGTGTTAATATCGTATAAATGTATAATAATATTATTATACACTACGACTGCCCGTGCGGACTTTTTTTGTGCTTCGTCGTCGTCGTCGTGTCTGTACGAGGTATTACTATATTATATTACTATATTATTACGAGGTATTGAGTAACTCAAACATTACTGTGGTTCATCAATTGAAAAGGTAATAAGTAATTACTTTTTGATTTAATTTAATTAAATATAATTTATAGTCAAGAACGCCGAAAATACCCACGTATCTTTATTCATTATTATGCGTTTATGCTCGCGCACGCACGGAAATCGGAAAGTACGGTGTATTTAAAATATTGAGTATAATACGCGTCTTAGGTTAATCGTATTATTCATTTTATACCTATTTATATATTGTTATTTTTTATTTTATTATTACAATTTTCAATAATATCAATACTACCGTACACCTCTTATATTTTAATTTTGTATTGCGATTTGTGATCTAATATTACTTTTTCGATGGAATGTATAGGTATGCTACGTATACGGTATACCTAATACATACAATTCGTAATATAACAAACGGGAAATACAAGTATTATGCTATAGCTATACTATCAGTCAATATACTATCAGACTGCACTTTTATAAATTACTATAAAAGCTATTATTTTCTATGGATAATTATTACGGAAATATGATATTTATATTATATTTATTAACCTAAATAATTAAATGATCATTAAGTTAGTTAACGATAAGTTGTCTTTAAACAATAAACATTTTAACGTTAATATGAAATAATATTCCCGAAAAAACAGATAATGTACATATTTAAAGGTGCCTACCGACGCTACCGTTTTTCTACAATTTAAACAATTTAAACGAAAGACAATTCAGGTTACTTTTATTGTTACCTACTGTTGCGAACAATTACAATAGGTACCCGTGATGTATTATATTATAATATAATATAATATTTTGCATTTATAATAAAATAATGACTTAACATTGATACAATTTTATTATCAATTACATTTATCATATCACGCCATCATAACATCAATTCATTTAATCCCCATGTTTCTACCAACTACAAAATTAATAACCTGAAAATTTAGTTCTCACTTTTGCGGTACGTCCCGCGACGCACCCGTTTTTATTTCTTTTTTTGAATATAAACTATCCATAGAATTGCAGCTGTATAATACACAAAACGCGATCTTGTATGATTATTGTTACCTTATTGTATAAATTCCCACTCAAACCATGACATTATATTCCCCAATCAAAGTCGTACTACAGCTAAGATGTTGACACATCATTCGTGAGTACAAAGGCACTCATTCTTTTTTTTATTATTTTTTTGAACACAATGTTTTAAAAATTATTAATTAATATATAATTTATTTGTATAGTACTAAATAAATTAATGAAATAAAACAAACACAACTACTATAATTATTAGTAATAATAATATATCCACGTATAAATTATTAAAATACAAAACGAACAAACGAAAAACGATTCTGAGCAAAGATATCGTTAACTAATAAATAATATTGAGATTAAAGTAATTTATTTTTTCGGTAGAAAATCGGTATAAATATGAATTATAAATATTTTTTTATTTTCCACCCCCCTCACTCTTCCGCATCAATGCATCAGAAATTATTATTTATAATATTTAAATATAAACTGCATCTTCTGAATTTTCTAAAACATTGCTTTCCAAGCAAAGAATTCGTTTCATATATTATCAACGAATTAAAAAATGAAATTAGAACATTTATATGGGATAAAGTCAATTTTATAAAAACTTATTTGAAAAAAATTAAATACAATTAAATAAAGGTAATTTTTTTTCTTATATTTCTATTTTTTTTACGTACCCATTATGTTCGATACTATAACTTCAGTCTTCAGTTATAGAAAACAACACTTGCCAATATGGAATTACTGTCGATTTTTTTTATTTTAAAATATTAAATAGCATCTGATTGACTGATGTGCTATAATGAAACTCACAATATAACGAATACACTACCTATACACATATCTAAATTCTATTTTATATTCGTTTAAATTGGACTTTTAATTTTTCTGGCCATTTTATTAAGCTTTGTAATATAAGTGCATTAAATCGTATTTTTAAGGGCATTTTTCTTATTTTTAATGCATTTAAATCCACGTCCTATTTATAACTTAACGTTATTTTGTATAATATACCAATCGATTAGTGTACACAATAAAAAATATAATATTATTGATGGGTTAATAGGTTGATAACTATTATGTAGGTAGGTACAGTTTTGTACGTTCAATGTATCGTTCTTAATTCATAAAGTAGCTAAATGAGTCAAATGATTTTGTCAAGGGGTGGGAGGATATGGCTGATTTTTTAACATACACTGTTTCAAGGGCTCTTAACCTAAGGGGCGCACCACTCTAAAGAGGAGTGACACAATTTCGTAAGGGGGGGGGGGGGGGGGGGGGGGGGTGGGGGTAACGTGAAAATGTTTAAAAAAACACGAATTTATTTAGTTATTTTGTTATTTAGGTAATACATATTAATTAATAGGTATTTCTTAATTTTTTTTTATTATTTTATTTGAAACATTATTTTTAAATATTGGGATCAATAAAACTATTTTTATATAATTACTATTTTATATCAATTAGAATTTGTTTATAAACCAAGTAATAAATAAATGGTTACCAAGTAAAAAAAACCGTTATCTATGCGTCTAGTAGAAACAAATAAATGTTTTTTTGAAGTTAATGTAAAAATATCCATCATCCATCGGTTAGGACCATATATATATTTTCTATGATTGGGACGGTTAGGTTATAATAATTATAAATAATCTATGGCAAATGACAATCGTTTGATACAAACAGCGATTCCAATACGTACTCACATATTTCGTTCCATTCTGGTTATTAAGCTAGGTGCCTATTTTTATAAATGTCATTAATCTCAATACTTCCAGACTGAACTTTTGCATCGGAGATATGAAGACGCACGCTGCATTTTGCTTTGGCGGAGACGCACAGCTCTGACACTAGACAATATTATACACTCAAAGGGGACCGCGTTTCGCCGGAAGAATAAATAATTACGTAAGTTTTGTCCTACTACTCTGTTGACGCGGTAGACCTAATGTAAATATTTATTGTCAGACAAACTTATATACCCGCTAGACGTAGAGTAGTTTTTAAAATCAAGTTGTTATAGGTGTACAAAAATTAGGATATTATGAAAAATACCTTAAATTATAATACTTTGCCCACAACTATTAATTTATTGTTATAGTAGAATAATTTTTAAAATTTTAAATCAATGATTAGGTAATGCTTTTATAAGTAGAAAGGTAGGTTTTTTATACCTACCTAACAAAATACATAATGATTAATGTTATTTAATATGATTTGTAAGTACATAGCAGATTATACCTATCACTTGGTGACGATTATTTTTGTTTTATACGTTCTTCGTAATTCAGTTCCGTCACGATAGTTTTAGTTTTTCGTAAAATGTGAAACATACATTTTCTATGCATACGGGATACGGGCATTAAATATTTGAGTTTTAAGAGAACACCTCAAACGTACGTTTTATTTTGGGGGTTTTACGGGATATACCTATAGGAAATTGTCTTCAAATTTTCACATTTCACTATTTGATATTGTGATATTATTTGTACCTAGGTTAAGTTTCTGTTTTAGAATCGATCGATATGTTACCTAGGTATATAACATTCTTTAATTTAAATTTCGGTAGTCGATTATTGGACAAGTACCTACGTAACTTATAATTCGTATCGTAATTTAATTACTAAAGAAATATAATTTCCCCAACAGTGTCTAGGGCCACCGGCAGCAGAATGCATTATAGAATGTCTATAAACTTGTGGTCTAGTATATGGTTAAAATTTGCATGCGACCAATAACTGGGGGCTTGTTCTGGAAGATTTAAATGATCTAATAAGGTTCATCTCATTATTTGAATTAAATTAATTTTTAAGCGATTGTTGTGTTAATCAATTTTTTAATTTATTTCATTCAACACACTCGTCTCAGTTTTCTAGTACCTCTAGATTTCTCACAAAATTCATATCGATCATCTCACAGCTTTCATATTCAAACAAAACCAAAAAAATATGTATTTTTATCTTATTTCAATCTTTTTCATCGAACGCCAGAATATACTACATATCATAAAGATACTAGTATTGTATACTAGATAAGTTTCAATTAGCGAGATGTAGAGAGAGATGGAGATGGAGCGAGATGTAGACGGATGAAGATAGCTGTTTCTTCGACGACAGCGTGTGCTACAGCACAGCTAGGTTCCACTGGAAGAGTCGATGTTTATGCGTAAGTTACTTACTCGTAGTCGAGTTCTAGTTGATAACTGACTTGTGAATAAATGTAATTTTTGTTAGGTATAAAAATAAAACTAATAAATCCTTGAATACAACATTTAAAAATACAAACTCTGTGTAATAAAAATTAATATTAGGTATTTATTGGTAGGTTTATATAATATCTGTAGACTGTAACGCATGGGTCATTAGAATATTGTAGAACATTTTACTGCATAAGATGCGTGTTATTTCAGAAATGGTTTTCGTCAGTGAACATTTTCAAACTGGGAATAATATATCATAAGCAGATTGAAATGTGTGAACGTTTCAGTGTTTCGAAGACTAAGTTTCGTAGCAGATTTTGTTTCCGTCACGGGGTATGTATTTTCTTATTTCTCAGTAGGTTTTTTTTTATTATAGTTAATTGATCAGGGGATGTATTGCCCGAAAATTTTCAATATTTGTATTGTAACTATACTGGTATAACACTATTCGGGCTATCAATAAAGTCGTGTTCAAAATTAGAAAATTGGTGAGGTATGATATTTTTTTAAGCAATTCTTTCGAGTAGGGAATTCGCTCAATGATATTTAAATATTTTCACCGATAATCAAGTACGATGACTTGTAGGTAACTAGAGACTGAGTGAATAGGAATTAGGAAGTGTGTGATATGGCGAAGATAAAGGAAATGGGTCAACAGGATTTCAGAATGTTTGGTGTATAAAAGGGAAAGATGAAAAAGAAATGTAAGGTTAGGATAGGTAAGTGGAGTGAGAGTAACAGATATGAGAATAATAAGTAAGATGTTAAGGTACAAAAGAGGATAGAATAAGAAATTAATTAATTAAGGGTAGTGTAGGGTAGTGTACATATTGTAGTGAAAACAAGAGAGAATAGGTTTAGGTGGTTCGGTCACTGTATGATAAGAGATAGTGAGAGTGGCTATAGAAGTTAATTTAGGGGAGAAATGATGGACGAGAAGACTGAAGAAGAGATGGATAGACAGAATACCGATCATATGGAGGTGTGGAATGAGAGTGGCTGAACCTGTATGTAGCTGTGATAGACGGGGGACGAAAAAGTGTAAAGGTAGAATAGTTATGTTAACAATGCCGACTACGTAGGAAAAGATCTTGAATTGCAAAGGCCCTATTGACTCTTTGGCTTCAACTAACCATAGGTTTACCTAACTAACCTTCTTATGACTCATTAGGACACTTTGAATAAAAAGATCCTGAGTTGCAGGTTGCCGAACTTAAGTGTTTGATTATCAAGTTGATCCTTTGATTGTTGACACCTTAATCCATGCTATGGATGAAGCCTATAGATAATAAAGATATGGATAGTCCACGCCTATGTTAAGTACATTTGAGGCCGCGTTCCCGGAAGAGAAGGCAATTGAGGCTCCTTTATATTGATAGTCGATAGTCGATACTCGATATAAGTATACTTTATTTGGCCTCAATTTATTGTTCCCCTCGAAGACCGCTGATAAGACCATTATGTCCTATCCAAATCTTTATTATCTATGATGGAGCCATACCCAGCTCACTCGTGTAAACTTGTTGCCGGTTGGGGATGTCAGCGCACTATTTGTTTTCCATCTTTGACCCACGCGTAGCATACCAAATGTACCATTAAGAAAACACTAACATGATTGGGTCAGAGAGAGAAATAAATGGTGCGCTAAAAATCTGACATCCTCTTAGTGTTATCAAGTTGAAGAAGCAGTTGATTGTTGACAATTTGACATTTAACAGTAACTGTGGTAGGTATTACGATTGGAAGTAAAAGTAATTAGCAGGGCTGAGAATTTAATGCAATGAAAAAGTGTTAAATTTTTGCCTGCAAATTTATAAAAAAATAAACAAACAAAAAAAAATAAACAAAAAAAAAACATAAAAAAACAAAAAAAAAAACATAAAAACATAAATAAAAAAAAAAAAAAACAAAAAAAAAAAATAAACATATGGAACAGCAGTAATATATATATATATAATTCCTACGCGCGTATACAAAATGATGATAAATCTTATAGTTATAATATGATTAAATAATGATGGAGAAAATACAATAATAATAACAAATGATACGACCGTGCGACTGATTATATTATGACGGCGGAGGTTTTGATATCAGCGTACAGCGATCCGACGGAGTGGTACCAACAGTCTCAAACAAAAAATAATAAACAAAAAAAAAAACATTATCAAACAAAAAAAAAAACATAAAAACATAAAAAAAAAAAAAAAACAAAAAACAAAAAAAAAAAATAAACATATGGAACAGCAGTAATATATATATATAATTCCTACGCGCGTATACAAAATGATGATAAATCTTATAGTTATAATATGATTAAATAATGATAGAGAAAATACAATAATAATAACAAATGATACGACCGTGCGACTGATTATATTATGACGGCGGAGGTTGAGATATCAGCGTACAGCGATCCGACGGAGTGGTACCAACAGTCTCGGCAATGGTGACGGCAGCTACAAAATTGTCATACTCAATGACCGACGTTGTGTAACACCAACAGCGACAACTACGTACGATGCCTACTACCGGCGGCGCTACGTGACAACACGCAATACAATTTAATGTCGTTTACATTTACCGAAGCGATGGTGAGACGACGTTTAAAACTAGAGCATCAATACACAGCCGTAAACGTAGGCAGCAGGCAGTAACAGTGGCGAACGATAATCGACAACAAGTTAGTATTAACTTTCAGAGACGACAGACCCGTACAGCAGTCGTGCTGGTCCGGAGTATAACTGTACGCGGTAACAGGACGATGTACGCCAAACAGAGCTGGCGACACGAAAATCACAGAGATAAACACCGTTGACCGGCCGTCGGGACCAAAGTCCACGGGTGATCACGACTCTGTGCACAAATACGTGAAACCGGCCAAAACGGCGGCACGTCGATAATCGTAATCTCCAACAATTATATTAGAAATACAAACTTAATATTTCAATAACAGTAAATATTATAAAAAAATATTACGAAATGTACTATACTCATATTATATTATGATTGTATTAGTTACAAGCTCTTAAATTAAGAGTTATGTTTGAGGTCTTGAGGATTTAATTAATTTCCTAAAAGGAAATGCCTCAAGGTTGCCTCAGTAAGTTGAGGGACCGTAGTTAAAGTGCCGTCCACCAATAAAGTAGATAGAGACTCGTTGATCGCTTTTATGTGCTTCAAATTGTTTACACGAGTGATCTGGGTATGGCTCCATCATAGATAATAAAGATATAACATAATGGATAGGACATAATAGTCTTATCAGTGGTCTGATCTTCGAGGGGAACAATTGAGGCCAACTCGAGTATCGATTATCAATATAAAGGAGCCTCAATTTCCTTCCCCTCCAGGAACGCGGCCTCAAATGTATTCAACATAGGCGTGGACTATCCATATCTTTATCATCTATGGGCTTCATCCATAGCATGGATTAAGGTGTCAACAATCTAAGGATCAACTTGATAATCAAACACTTAAGTTCAGCAACCTGCAAATCAGGATATTTTTATTCAAAATGCCCTAATAAGTCATAAGAAGGTTAGTTAGGTAAACCTATGATTAGTTGAAGCTATGGTAATGATAGACGACTACCATCACCGGTCGTGAGCTTTGCGATGATCTTTTCCTACTAACTATCAAGGTATTCGATATTGTAAACATAACAATGAAAGAAAATATTTAAATATTATTAATTTGGTTAGGTTAGGTTAGGTTAGGTTAGGATAGGGCGGGGGCTAAGTAATATGGGGGCTAAGTAATGTTTGGGGGCTAAGTAATGTTGGGGGCTAAGTAATGTTGGGGGCTAAGTAATGTGGGGGCTAAGTAATGTTGGGGGCTAAGTAATGTTGGGGGCTAAGTAATGTGATGGGGGCTAAGTAATGTGAAAACAGTCCGGCCTCCATGTAGTGATGCCATAACAAAAAAAAAAAAAAAAAAAGGTTAGGATAGGGCAGGAAATTAGATGTTAACTAATCATCATAGTTTTTAACACGGTCTTAAAGACTGTCAGCAAGAGTTGTACCAGTATAGTTATTAAAAACTTAAATACAGCCAACATTAAATAATGATTTTTTTACCACAACAAATTATAAAATGTATTTTAAAATATAACAAAATAATATTTCGTTAGGGTTTTATAAGGTTTTCAATACTTATGACTTATGAGTTTTTGTAAATAGAAAATGTATAAAATCAATAGTTTTAATTTAATATATGGTTTTGTGTTTTAATATCCTTTTGTCAAAGAATTCTCAGGGTTTTCTTTCCATATTTTTTTACATTGTACTAAATATAACTTTTTTCCGCACATATTTACAAAGACTAAAACAGATATCTGACTATGTTTTTATTTGCATTTAGACTTTATAGTTTGTAATTTAATATTGACTGTAGACCCACCAAACACAATAATATTTTAAATTAAACACTATATGTCCTTTATAAATTACAATCACTTAGTAGAGTCCGTGACTTTTTTTATATATTTAACTTTTTTTGATTCTTTTATATATATCTTTTTTTAAAACATTAACAACTTGGTGCCTATGACTTTTTAAAATTTTTTATCTGCTTCTTAAAATTTGTTTCCCTGCGGTAGCCCACATTCCCCTTTCAATTTTTTTTCATAAATTTAATTCAATTGGTTTTTAATATGAATATTTTCAAATTTGTGAGTCTTCAGAGAATTTTATTCTGTTATTTAATTCCTATCTAGATCTTTCTATATAGATTTCTTAAACACTGACAAGCCGGCGCAAACACCCTCCTTCATATTTTTTTTTTGTAATGTAACTTTTTTTTCTAACCTAACCTAACTCTAGTTGAATAATTTGTATTGACTTGAAAATTGATAACTTGGTGCCTAATGAATAATCATTCTTTAATGAACTAAATATTTTGAATAGTTTTTCTGTTTAAGAATCTGGGCATTTTAGTTTGTACTTTGTAATGTGTATTCCTACAATTAAGTTTTTTCAAAATTTTTTTTTGATTTCCTAAAATGCATTTGCCTGCGGGCGCCAACACCCTCCTTCAATTTTTTTTTTTTAGTAATGTAACTCTAGTTGAATATTTTGTATTGACTTGAAAATTGATAACAACTTGGTGCCCTATGAATAATCATTCTTTAATGAACTAAATATTTTGAATAGTTTTTCTGTTTAAGATTATGGGCATTAAAGTTTGAACTTTGAAATGTATTTTTCTTCTGTAAAATTTTTTCCAAATTTTTTTTTTTGTTTTCTAAAATGCATTTGCTTGCGGGCGCCAACACCCTCCTTCAATTTTTTTTTTATGATTTAACCTCCAGCCAATCCTTTTAAACATTGACTATCGGGTACCCTTGAATAATCCTTATCTTTAATGAACTAAATATTTTAAATAGTTTTTTTTTTTTAAGAATCTGGGCATTTTAGTTTGTACTTTGTAATGTGTATTCCTGCAGTTAATTTTTTCAAAACTTTTTTTTGGTTTCCTAAAAAGCATTTGCCTGCAGGCACCAACACCCTCCTTCAATTTTTTTTTTTTAGTAATGTAACTCTAGTTGAATTTTTTGTATTGACTTGAAAATTGATAACTTGGTGCCCTATCAATAATCATTCTGTAATGAACTAAATATTTTGAATAGTTTTTCTGTTTAAGATTCTGGGCATTTTAGTTTGTACTTTGTATGTGTATTCATATATTTAAATTTTTTCAAAATTCTTTTTTGGTTTCCTAAAATGCATTTGCCTGCGGGCGCCAACACCCTCCTTCAATTTTTTTTTTATGATTTAACCTCTAGCCAAGTTTTATAAACATTGAAAATGTGGTGTCTCTTGAATAATCCTTGTTTTATGAAATAATTATTTTAAACAGTTTTTTCCGTTTAATATTCTGGGCATTTTAGTTTGAACTTTGAAATGTATTTTTCTTCGGTAAAGTTTTTTCCAAAATTTTTTTTGGTTTTCTAAAAGGCTGTTGCCTGCGGGCGCCAACACCCTCCATCAATTTTTTTTTATGATTTAACCACTAGCCAAGTTTTTTAAACATTGAAAATCTGGTGCCTCTTGAATAATCCTTGTTTTATGAAATAAATATTTTAAACAGTTTTTTCCGTTTAAGATTCTGGGAATTTTAGTTTATACTTTGTAATGTGTATTCATATATTTATATTTTTTCAAAATTTTTTTTTGGTTTCCTAAAATGCATTTGCCTGCGGGCGCCAACACCCTCCTTCAATTTTTTTTTTTAAGTAATGTAACTCTAGTTGAATATTTTGTATTGACTTGAAAATTGATAACTTGGTGCCCTATTTATTTTAAACAGTTTTTTCCGTTTAATATTCTGGGCATTTTAGTTTGAACTTTGAAATGTATTTTTCTTCGGTAAAATTTTTTCCATTTTTTTTTTTTGTTTTCTAAAATGCATTTGCCTGCGGGCGCCAACACCCTCCTTCAATTTTTTTTTTATGATTTAACCTCTAGCTAAATTTTTTAAGCATTGACAATCGGGTACCCCTGAATAATCGTTATCATTAATGAACTAAATATTTTAAATGGTTTTTTTTGTTTAAGAATATGGGCATTTTAGTTTGAACATTGAATGTATTTTTCTTCTGTAAAATTTTTTCCACATTTTTTTTTAGTTTCTTAAAATGCATTTGCCTGCAGGCGCCAACACCTTCCTTCAATTTTTTTTTATGATTTAACCTCTTGCCAAATTTTTTAAACATTGATAATTGGGTACCCCTGAATAATCGTTATCTTTAATGAACTAAATATTTTAAATGGTTTTTTTTGCTTAAGAATATGGGCATTTTAGTTTGAACTTTGAAATGTATTTTTCTTCTGTAAAATTTTTTCCAAATTTTTTTTTTAGTTTCTTAAAATGCATTTACCTGCAGGCGCCAACACCCTTCTTCAATTTTTTTTTTTTAGTAATGTAACTCTAGTTGAATATTTTGTATTGACTTGAAAATTGATAACTTGGTGCCCTATGAATAATTATTCTTTAATGAACTAAATATTTTGAATAGTTGTTCTGTTTAAGATTCTGGGCATTTTAGTTTGTACTTTGTAATGTGTATTCCTACAGTCAAATTTTTTCAAAATTCTTTTTTGGTTTCCTAAAATGCATTTGCCTGCGGGCGCCAACACCCTCCTTCAATTTTTTTTTTATGATTTAACCTCTAGCCAAATTTTTTAAAAATTGACAATCGGGTACCCCTGAATAATCCTTATCTTTAATGAACTAAATATTTTAAATGGTTTTTTTTGTTTAAGAATCTGGGCATTCTAGTTTGTACTTTGTAATGTGTATTCCTGCAGTTAATTTTTTCAAAATTTTTTTTTGGTTTCCTAAAATGCATTTGCCTGTGGGCGCCAACACCCTCCTTCAATTTTTTTTTTTAGTAATGTAACTCTAGTTGAATATTTTGTATTGACTTGAAAATTGATAACTTGGTGCCCTATTTATTTTAAACAATATTTTCTGTTTAATATTCTGGGCATTTTAGTTTGAACTTTGAAATGTATTTTTCTTCGGTAAAGTTTTTTCCAAAATTTTTTTTGTTTTTCTAAAAAGCTGTTGCCTGCGGGCGCCAACACCCTCCATCAAATTTTTTTTATGATTTAACCTCTAGCCAAGTTTTTTAAACATTGAAAATCTGGTGCCTCTTGAATAATCCTTGTTTTATGAAATAAATATTTTAAACAGTTTTTTCCGTTTAAGATTCAGGGCATTTTAGTTTATACTTTGTAATGTGTATTCATATATTTAATTTTTTCAAAATTTTTTTTTGGTTTCCTAAAATGCATTTGCCTGCGGGCGCCAACACCCTCCTTCAATTTTTTTTTTATGATTTAACCTCTAGCCAAATTTTTTAAACATTGACAATTGGGTACCCCTGAATAATCGTTATCTTTAATGAACTAAATATTTTAAATGGTTTTTTTTGTTTAAGAATATGGGCATTTTAGTTTGAACTTTGAAATGTGTATTCCCACAGTCAAATTTTTTCAAAATTCTTTTTTGGTTTCCTAAAATGCATTTGCCTGCGGGCGCCAACACCCTCCTTCAATTTTTTTTTTATGATTTAAACTCTAGCCAAATTTTTTAAAAATTGACAATCGGGTACCCCTGAATAATCCTTATCTTTAATGAACAAAATATTTTAAATGGTTTTTTTTGTTTAAGAATCTGGGCATTCTAGTTTGTACTTTGTAATTTGTATTCCTGCAGTTAATTTTTTCAAAATTTTTTTTTGGTATCCTAAAATGCATTTGCCTGTGGGCGCCAACACCCTCCTTCAATTTTTTTTTTTAGTAATGTAACTCTAGTTGAATATTTTGTATTGACTTGAAAATTGATAACTTGGTGCCCTATGAATAATTATTCTTTAATGAACTAAATATTTTGAATAGTTGTTCTGTTTAAGATTCTGGGCATTTTAGTTTGTACTTTGTTATGTGTATTCCTACAGTCAAATTTTTTCAAAATTCTTTTTTGGTTTCCTAAAATGCATTTGCCTGCGGGCGCCAACACCCTCCTTCAATTTTTTTTTTATGATTTAACCTCTAGCCAAATTTTTTAAAAATTGACAATCGGGTACCCCTGAATAATCCTTATCTTTAATGAACTAAATATTTTAAATGGTTTTTTTTGTTTAAGAATCTGGGCATTCTAGTTTGTACTTTGTAATGTGTATTCCTGCAGTTAATTTTTTCAAAATTTTTTTTTGGTTTCCTAAAATGCATTTGCCTGCGGGCGCCAACACCCTCCTTCAATTTTTTTTTTATGATTTAACCTCTAGCCAAATTTTTTAAACATTGACAATTGGGTACCCCTGAATAATCGTTATCTTTAATGAACTAAATATTTTAAATGGTTTTTTTTGTTTAAGAATATGGGCATTTTAGTTTAAACTTTGAAATGTATTTTTCTTCTGTAAAATTTTTTCCAAATTTTTTTTTTTAGTTTCCTAAAATGCATTTACCTGCAGGCGCCAACACCCTTCTTCAATTTTTTTTTTTTAGTAATGTAACTCTAGTTGAATATTTTGTATTGACTTGAAAATTGATAACTTGGTGCCCTATGAATAATTATTCTTTAATGAACTAAATATTTTGAATAGTTGTTCTGTTTAAGATTCTGGGCATTTTAGTTTGTACTTTGTAATGTGTATTCCTACAGTCAAATTTTTTCAAAATTCTTTTTTGGTTTCCTAAAATGCATTTGCCTGCGGGCGCCAACACCCTCCTTCAATTTTTTTTTTATGATTTAACCTCTAGCCAAATTTTTTAAAAATTGACAATCGGGTACCCCTGAATAATCCTTATCTTTAATGAACTAAATATTTTAAATGGTTTTTTTTGTTTAAGAATCTGGGCATTCTAGTTTGTACTTTGTAATGTGTATTCCTGCAGTTAATTTTTTCAAAATTTTTTTTTGGTTTCCTAAAATGCATTGGCCTGTGGGCGCCAACACCCTCCTTCAATTTTTTTTTTTTAGTAATGTAACTCTAGTTGAATATTTTGTATTGACTTGAAAATTGATAACTTGGTGCCCTATTTATTTTAAACAATATTTTCTGTTTAATATTCTGGGCATTTTAGTTTGAACTTTGAAATGTATTTTTCTTCGGTAGTTTTTTCCAAAATTTTTTTTGGTTTTCTAAAAAGCTGTTGCCTGCGGGCGCCAACACCCTCCATCAAATTTTTTTTATGATTTAACCTCTAGCCAAGTTTTTTAAACATTGAAAATCTGGTGCCTCTTGAATAATCCTTGTTTTATGAAATAAATATTTTAAACAGTTTTTTCCGTTTAAGATTCAGGGCATTTTAGTTTATACTTTGTAATGTGTATTCATATATTTAATTTTTTCAAAATTTTTTTTTGGTTTCCTAAAATGCATTTGCCTGCGGGCGCCAACACCCTCCTTCAATTTTTTTTTTATGATTTAACCTCTAGCCAAATTTTTTAAACATTGACAATTGGGTACCCCTGAATAATCGTTATCTTTAATGAACTAAATATTTTAAATGGTTTTTTTTTGTTTAAGAATATGGGCATTTTAGTTTGAACTTTGAAATGTGTATTCCCACTGTCAAATTTTTTCAAAATTCTTTTTTGGTTTCCTAAAATGCATTTGCCTGCGGGCGCCAACACCCTCCTTCAATTTTTTTTTTATGATTTAAACTCTAGCCAAATTTTTTAAAAATTGACAATCGGGTACCCCTGAATAATCCTTATCTTTAATGAACAAAATATTTTAAATGGTTTTTTTTGTTTAAGAATCTGGGCATTCTAGTTTGTACTTTGTAATTTGTATTCCTGCAGTTAATTTTTTCAAAATTTTTTTTTGGTTTCCTAAAATGCATTTGCCTGTGGGCGCCAACACCCTCCTTCAATTTTTTTTTTTAGTAATGTAACTCTAGTTGAATATTTTGTATTGGCTTGAAAATTGATAACTTGGTGCCCTATTTATTTTAAACAGTTTTTTCCGTTTAATATTCTGGGCATTTTAGTTTGAACTTTGAAATGTATTTTTATTCGGTAAAGTTTTTTCCAAATTTTTTTTTGGTTTTCTAAAAAGCTGTTGCCTGCGGGCGCCAACACCCTCCATCAATTTTTTTTTATGATTTAACCTCTAGCCAAGTTTTTTAAACATTGAAAATCTGGTGCCTCTTGAATAATCCTTGTTTTATGAAATAAATATTTTAAACAGTTTTTTCCGTTTAAGATTCAGGGCATTTTAGTTTATACTTTGTAATGTGTATTCATATATTTAATTTTTTCAAAATTTTTTTTTTGGTTTCCTAAAATGCATTTGCCTGCGGGCGCCAACACCCTCCTTCAATTTTTTTTTTATGATTTAACCTCTAGCCAAATTTTTTAAACATTGACAATTGGGTACCCCTGAATAATCGTTATCTTTTATGAACTAAATATTTTAAATGGTTTTTTTTTGTTTAAGAATATGGGCATTTTAGTTTGAACTTTGAAATGTGTATTCCCACAGTCAAATTTTTTCAAAATTCTTTTTTGGTTTCCTAAAATGCATTTGCCTGCGGGCGCCAACACCCTCCTTCAATTTTTTTTTTTTAGTAATGTAACTCTAGTTGAATATTTTGTATTGACTTGAAAATTGATAACTTGGTGCCCTATCAATAATCATTCTGTAATGAATTAAATATTTTGAATAGTTGTTCTGTTTAAGAATCTGGGCATTCTAGTTTGTACTTTGTAATGTGTATTCCTGCAGTTAATTTTTTCAAAATTTTTTTTTGGTTTCCTAAAATGCATTTGCCTGCGGTCGCCAACACCCCCCTTCAATTTTTTTTTTTTTGGTAATGTAACTCTAGTTGAATATTTTGTATTGACTTGAAAATTGATAACTTGGTGCCCTATTTATTTTAAACAGTTTTTTCCGTTTAATATTCTGGGCATTTTAGTTTGAACTTTGAAATGTATTTTTCTTCGGTAAAGTTTTTTCCAAAATTTTTTTTGGTTTTCTAAAAAGCTGTTGCCTGCGGGCGCCAACACCCTCCATCAAATTTTTTTTATGATTTAACCTCTAGCCAAGTTTTTTAAACATTGAAAATCTGGTGCCTCTTGAATAATCCTTGTTTTATGAAATAAATATTTTAAACAGTTTTTTCCGTTTAAGAATATGGGCATTTTAGTTTGAACTTTGAAATGTGTATTCCCACAGTCAAATTTTTTCAAAATTCTTTTTTGGTTTCCTAAAATGCATTTGCCTGCGGGCGCCAACACCCTCCTTCAATTTTTTTTTTTAGTAATGTAACTCTAGTTGAATATTTTGTATTGACTTGAAAATTGATAACTTGGTGCCCTATGAATAATCATTCTTTAATGAACTAAATATTTTGAATAGTTGTTCTGTTTAAGATTCTGGGCATTTTAGTTTGTACTTTGTAATGTGTATTCCTACCGTCAAATTTTTTCAACAGTTTTTTTTGGTTTCCTAAATTGCATTTGCCTGCGGGCGCCAACACCCTCCTTCAATTTTTTTTTATGATTTAACCTCTAGCCAAATTTTTTAAACATTGACAATTGGGTACCCCTGAATAATCGTTATGTTTAATGAACTAAATATCTTAAATGGTTTTTATTGTTTAAGAATATGGGCATTTTAGTTTGAACTTTGAAATGTATTTTTCTTCTGTAAAATTTTTTCCAAATTTTTTTTTTAGTTTCCTAAAATGCATTAGCCTGCGGGCGCTAACACCTTCTTTCAATTTTTTTTTATGATATAACCTCTAGGCAATTTTTTTAAACATTGACTATCGAGTACCCTTGAATAATCCTTATCTTTAATGAACTAAATATTTTAAATAGTTTTTTCTGTTTAAGAATATGGGCTTTTTAGTTTGTACTTTTTAATGTGTAATCATACAGTTAAGTTTATTTAAAATTATTTTTTGGTTTCCTAAAAGGCAGTTGCTTTTATAAATATTGAATATTAAATATTGATTTTGAAGTTTGTTTGAATTATTCAATAATATTTGAGTATGGAACTAGATAATTTTCATAGAATACCTACATAAATTAAATTTGATATTGGTATCGCCATTCGTATTATTAGTAGGGAATGTTTGTACAGTTGGTTGGGTTTTTTAGTTTTTTAATACATGATAAATTCAAAAATGTGTTCAAAATTTAAATTATTCAAAAATTAATTTGGCGGGAAATTTTCGTTTGTCAATCTTAATGTCGATACTTTTTTGAGAATATAAATTTGATATGAAGACTTGGCTGCGTTGATTCTTGAAGACTTTAAGTCGATACGACCAATATTGAATGATTTACATTTATAATACGAATTTGAAAAACATATCAAACAATTTAAAAGGCTTGACTGCGTTGTATCTTAAGACTTCAAGTCGATAAGTCTAATATTGATGAAGTTAGGATTTCAAGTATTTTTAAAAAAACTATAAATCTAAAGTTCAATTTTTGGAACTCAGATCAGCTATGATAAATTCTCATTAAGTACCTTCTTGAGCAAAAGTATTCAAATACTTTTTAATCACTTGAATACGCGTATTTTACATACTTTTCAAAACAGGTATCTGTATTTGAATACTCTTAAAAAGTATTTTTTTCTAGTAAGTATTATATTAATATTGATAAACTAACATTCTAATAGATTATAGATTTAAATACTAATTTAACAACTGTGTTCCAGAATACAGAATATAATATATAGTATATTATATATGGATACATTTACGACTTATGTTACACTTATAAGTTATAATATATTTACAAGACTTATATTTATTTATTTGATTTTTTGTTTATTATAGTCAACAAATAATACCTTTTGGATAAATTAGGTATTCACAGAGTTAATTTGAAATTATGTTAATAAATCATAACCATTGTTATTACTTATTTGTTAACTGTTTTCAAAATTTACATTAACAGTAGTAATATTTAAAATAAAATTGTCAAAATTGTACTTCATTGTTAATTTAGTCGTTAAACGTCTGTGTTAAAATATTTCCTTATTTATATGAAAAAAACATTATATAGCCATATAAGTAGTATTATTTAAACATTGTTAATTAATCAAAAGTTCATATTATATAATATCCATTTATAACTTAGAATATAAATTTAAAACCATAGTACGTGCAGTGCTACTCTACCTATGTTGTGTGAAAATAAATTAAATTATTTATCTAAGTAATCACTGTAGCTTATGAAAAAAACAGTCTGTTGTGGCATTGTTCATGTACAAAATGTATCTGACCACTCAGAACACCCTAAAAAAAAAAATCCAAAGATGTGCCTGATAGTTATTAATATAGTATAGTGCAGTGGTCGGCAACCGTTTGAAGAAGGTAAAAAGAAAAAAATAACTGTTTAAAACTTTAAAATAATAGAGCATAAAAATTACAGTTTTTAATAATATAATAATTATAATATAAAAGTATGGAAATTACAACTGCTTTAGGCTTAATTTGATTTTTGTTGTTGGATATTGTTTATTATTTTTTAAATTTCCACATTAAAATTTCTTGTGCTGGCTCGAAGTACATGGTGGAGATGGTCATTAATTAAACGTGAACGGTATGGATTTTTAATTTTTTTCATATGAGAAAAGGCCTGTTCACACACGTAAGTGAATCCAAACATACTGAAGTATTTTGCAGCTATATTTTTAATTTTTGAAAATGATGCCGGAAGTTCAACGAAAAAAACTAAAGGAGATGCTTTGAATGAGTCTTTTAAGATATCTTGTGACTGCAAATCTATTATTTCCATTTGAAGCTCAACATCAACATCTTCATAATCAATATTAAATGGATTGGCGAGTAGTTGAAAAACGCAACGATTTACTTTACTGAACAGAATTGAAAATTAATATTATAATCCAAATACACTCGTCATATCTACTCTAGGTATCTTATCGGTAACTGCCAAGGTATATCTACCATTATAAAATATGACTGATAGAAACGTTCAATTATATATTTTATACAATATGATTTTTTTGATATAATATTCGATTAAATGTCGTTGTCGTAGAATTTAAAGCGGGCCGCCGGTGGCCGACCACTGGTATATAGTGTGTACTGAAAGAATTCAGATTTGTTTGTTTAACTAATATAGCATTAAAACAATTTTGTTAATTTAACACAAGAAATCGATAATATTTTTAATATTTTTTAAAAAAATTAACTTACATTATAAACTTGCTGTATATTTTATTATGATTGCTTCTAACAGCAATTCAAGAAAGATAATGTGTTTATTGGTGCAAATGTATGTTTTCTTGCCAATTATAAAAATATTGAGTGCTGAGTGGATATAATATTACACATAAATAATAATGTTTATTTTAGTAACAGTAAAAAACTGTATGAGGGATACATTTTCAATTCAGAATTAAATTAAAAGTGTAAAATTAAATGTTATACCCAAAATACGTATTATATAAGATGTAACAACTAATAGTTATTAGGTTAAGTTGCGTTCGGTTGTATACGACTTAAGCAATTATTATATTAATTTATAACTTTTTATTTTTAAGTTAGTATTGCTAACCTGTGATTATAATTTATAAGCGGTAGTTATGTTTTTAGATATTTTAAATTAAGATCTTTGTATTTGTATTTTAGAAACACTGGTATTTAATTTTTAAATAACCTAGGAATATTTAAAACATAATATTATTATATTATTCATATTATTATAATACAATATTTAAATATAATATATTATGAACCTGCTGCCCTACTATTTCTAAACGTTTACATGGCAATAGTAAAATTCTATTAAATCTATTAGGTACGTAAACAACATTTATTAATATGAAAAATATTTAAAATTTCGAAGAAGGGGGCCCCTCGTGTTAATACCCCTCACTTTGTTTTTTGGATAGTGCTGGGAGTTTTTGTGCACAAACGTCGGGACCTGGTGCACATTTCTGCACAAACGATGCACAAACATTTGGTACATTAAAAATTTCAATTTTCCAAAAAGAGGGTGTCTCGTTTCAATGCCCCCCCCCACTTTATTTTTTGGATAGCACTGGGAGTTTTTGTGCACAAACGTCGGGACCTGGTGCACATTTCTGCACAAACGATGCACAAACGTTTGGTACATTCAAAAATCCAAATATTCAATGTGGGGGGGCTACCGTTTCAATGGCCCCCCCATTTTGTTTTAAGGATAGAGCTTTCAGTTTTTGTGCACAAACGATTGGACTTGGTGCACATTTCTGCACAAACGATGCACAAACGTTTGGCGTGGTCAGAAGTTCAAATTTCGAAAGTGGGGGATCATTGAAATGGACCTATTTTGAGTTGAGAATTCATAAAAATTTTTCTTTTTAAATCTAAGATTTGAAAATGTAATATAAGATTACTCATAAGTTTGTCTACCTTTATCAAAAAAAAAAATGTCTACAAGAAACTTAAATTCAATTTTTATGAGCGTCTGAAATTAATATTTTTACAACATTTGATATTCACTCGATTTGTCATGTAACAATTTTCTTATTTTATTGTAATTAAAAAACGAATGACTGTAGATACTTGAAAATTTCACTGAATGTTTATATTAGTATTTTCTATACACATAATATAAGGCTCCTGATATATCGTTTTAATAGCAGTTGAAAAATATTAAAAATACTTAGGCACAATTTTTTTTTATAAGCATTTAAAGTTCAAATTTTGACAACATTTATCAAATTTATAATTTATTAATTATTTTGTAGTTAAAAATGTATAAAATGTTTAACTTTTATGGCTAAGGATTGAAAATTTTAAACAAGGCTCCACGTAAATAGGTTATATATAAATTACTTTATTCACAATAATATCATCAAATATACTTGGTAATATCATGGGCTGACTGACCGTTTTCGCTCAGAATCGTTTTTCTTATACAATGATATTATATCATTGAATTCAAATTTAACACCATCCATTACAGTGACCCACTTGTAACCTACTGTACAGCAGAGCGACATTCACTTATCCTCCTTTTTTTCATTATATTGGAGTAAAAGTATAGACTATAGGCTATAGGGGCGAGGGGGGGCCTATAAAATATTTCGCATCAGGGCCCCACAAAACCTAGTTGTGGCACTGAGACTTTCGCATTAATTCTGTAAGATTTTCCGGAGCACAGCTGGTATAGTTTTTATTTGTAATCGTTCCTACACCTACGTAATCCAGTAGATTGGAAACAGTTAGATATCGATAAACAGCTAAGAACTGAAAATTGTTCATACCTATTTAGTAAAATAGATACTGAGAGACTAATGTAGTTCTATTTTTGAATTTCAAAGAGTGACCGAAATTTTACAATTGCGTTAGATCATTTTGGACAACCTAGTCACACTGTAATACCTACAATAATATTATTATGTGCATTGTTTTTACGGAATGATCAGATGTAAAAACATGAACAGTTAGTGATTGCAACGACTATACGTACTCTCTCCCCCCTAAAATAATACAGTCAACGCAATTGATCGCATCAAAAAACGTATAGTTACGCGCCCGACGACGTTTTACATCACACATACCGGTCGTGTAGTCTGGTGTACTTGAGAAAAAGTTCTTAACCCTTATTCAAGTCCCGAAGTTTTTTTTTGACATTCCTTCATATTTTGGTTTTACACGCAAAACCTTAGAAATAGGTCGCAATAATTTCAAATTTCGCGCACTACCCCCTTCCCATAAAATCCGCACTGTAAACATCATTATAGTTTTTGAGCATTATAAACCGTTGACGGAAATACAAAAATAACAAGTGATGGGACTTTCTAAACGAATTTCATATATACATACTTTCATCTTTCATGTATAATAGTATATACGTAGGTAATATTATATAGTAAGGTTTACTAGCTTTTATACACAACAAACAACGATAAATTGATATTGGTTCGGCGTCGAATAATATTATGAAGTTCGTTGTTTTGTTTTTACATAAGTGACTTTCAGACGAAACGCTGAGAAACGTCAATATAATAATATAGTACTACGCACAGGACGGATTTCATTGAAATACCACTTTAATATTATACGAGTGTACCTATGGAATGAGAGCGAATAGTACGAACGACGACGACAACGACAACAACAATACATACACAATAAAGGTTCGATAAAGAATTATTAAGACTCCACTCCACTGCGTAGTCGCTCTATATTATTGTCGAGCAAAATCTTATTGTATATTAGTTTCGTTTATGTAGGAACTCCTGGCGAAATCAAAAAGTTCTCAAACATTATATTATTATTATTATTATCAACCCATACCTACGACAATATTATTTATTTAAATAGGTACACAAGTGGATTTTCTACGGTTTGTTTTTATCGTTATATTATGATATGATATTCCTTGATGCCTATATGCTTATCGATTAATATAGGTAACAATACAATTATTCATATTATCAGCTTTTACTTTATCTGCGTATATTTTGTAATAGGTGTTGTGTTCACGGGAGTTATTGCATACAATTATGTACTCACGTAAAGTTGTGTGTTCGAAATAAATAATGAGTATGTAATATTGATATAGGTACGTCCTGAAGTCATATACCTTGTATAGTACCTATACATTATGTTATGATGTTTGGGTGTTGGTGTTGACTTTAAGATTACATCTAATGGTAAATTGGTAAACGCATTCATGAATATTCAATGAACATCATTCTGACGATTTTTCGTTTCTTTATTAACTAAACATAATGCTGCATAATACTATACTTAAAGAGTGTTTTGAGTGTACGTATTTTTTGATAAATGTGGTAACAAAAAATTGTATCGCATGCTAAATGGGTTAGTTGTTTGTACATATTTATAATAATATTAATGACGTAGTCCTAGAACAAATTAAAAATAATATTATGGTTAGTAGAATATTATTAAGAATTTTTTTTATTTTCCTATTACTCAGAGACCAGATTTCACTATTTAAGTGTAGTTTGTTACGAACGGGAATTTATTCCTCGAACATATAATGTGTGAATTGATTGAAATCGGGGAGGCTTAGCTATAAGCCCCCCCCCCCCCCCCCCGAAAAAAAAACAGACAGCTTTTTAGTTATAGGTTAGAATCGCAGCCCCTGCTCGCACTGATGTTAAAAATGTTAGCCTCCTTGAAATTTTAATCGATTTCTATTTAGGTATATTGTATACATCACGTGTAATAACACTATATATTATAGAAGGTATAATAAATAGTAATAATAACGATCAACCGCACACATCAAATATCAATTGCCATAATTTATTTGAAGTTCAATGAAAGTCAATCTTTAATTTTGTATGACATTATAATTTTTTAAGGTCTTCAATTTTTCGAATAGCAGCATACCTAGGGTACTTTTTAATTTCAAATCCAGATGCAAAATATTTTTTGAAATACTTCGATGTACCTACATAAATTGAATTTCGCACGATTAGATACAAACAAGTAGGTGTTTATAAAGTTTAGACGAGCGAAGAAGTGGATCTACTCCACTCCACTCTACACCACTCATCTAAATCTTGTATAAATCCTGTCGTCCTGTGCATCATGAATATAATAATATAACACATAATCCGATATACGCAGTCGTGCCACGCGTTCCAAAACTACACAACGTGCGAAGTGGCAAATAGAATTTCATAATATCAAAACAATATAACGCATAATAATATAATACTGTCGTCGTCGTCGCCCACGGAAAACAATCAACGGACATCGTAAAACGTTATAATATTATAATGTACAATTATACACAATACCTATGCCCACACAATACACGTTTATTACAGCGTCGTCAAATGTGATAGGTATAATAATATTCAACTATCGTTGATCATCGACCGTACGACTATCGATTCGACGGTTTATTAACCGAATTTATCGGAGCGTATATTTTATACGCTGCGTATACTGTTTGAGGGGTGACCTGATGGGGCAGTAAGGGATTTGGGACATTGCATAATATCATTTAGGTATGCCTATTTCTCAGAGTGTATCCGATAAACTTTTGTCAGCAACGTCAAACTGTCGACAGAGAGATTATATCAATTCGACGGCGGTATTCAATAATTTAATAGTATTATATACTATATTGTACAGAGCGAGTGTGCGTTTTTCTCTGTTGTGACGATTTATCTGTGAAAATAGAATTCCTGTTCGCGTACGTTGTAGCGATTGATATGGCGAACATTCAGTGGCGGCGCGAGAGGGTTATATTAATTGTCAGACAATTTAGCTATATTATAATGCGGTGGTGGGTAGGTATAACTACCTAGTGGTAGCCAGAAAGTATTGGATATTTAAGTATATTATATTGTTTTTATATAAAATATACTATATTAATCATAGTTTGGATTAGATCTTAGATAATAATTTATTTTAGTTTATTAACACGCAGGTCGCAGATAGAGTAGTTTTAGCAACACATAATAAAATTGTAATACTCAAATATTGATGTAGGTGCAGTTGGTTATTCAGATCAAGACTCACCATCCATGGTGACGAGAAAATAGAATAAGACTTTGCTTAAAAAAAACGCCCGGAAAAGAGTCACACGATTAAGCGATTTTGCTGCGGTCGCATAATCAGTCAGACTTTTTTTTACTACCTGTATCATAATATATAAAAGGAATTATACATGTTTTTTACTTTTTTTTTTAAAATAAATACGATTTTTTTTCAACCCACTGGTCATCGTTTGCGTACATCGTATATAATTTACCTGTGCTAAAATCCTGTCCTACATCGTTTGAGCATTGTCTGTTTATCTACACCAAAATATCGTATACAATATTGCACATCGAACAATTGAAGGCTATAAAAAAATATTGAAAAGTAAATAAGTCGCACGTAGGTATATCGCGTATTAGAAGAATTTTGAATACCAAATTCGGATTGAACTTGAAACTTCAACAATTATTGTTATAATTCACACAATATAGTAGCTACATTATAATATTATATAATAATTAATAACACATGCATTCACAATGACACAATAATTGGGTAATTAATGATAGGTAGTCATAATAATAAACTATAATAAGCACAACATACATATATCTAGTACCTATGCATTATAATATATTATACACTATTTTTTGACAAAAATCTAAAAGCAGGAAATGTTGGCCATTCGCACTTCGGTTGTATAATTTTGACGTAATAACCTACGTTTATATTTTTAAATAGCAATACCTACACAATATTTGAAAATTGAATATTAAAACTTACGATCGTCTAGTTTTGACCTGAAAGTTAGTAAGCAACTTGCACTTTTGGGTGCTCCGATCATCTTTTTGATCTATATTATTAAAATATTTATGATGAAGTGCAAATTACGTACGACAATTTGACGTAAAGTAAATGGGGAATGCCTCAAACGAGTAAAATAATGTTATTAAACTATCCGTCATCACTGTATCAATACTATAATATGTCTAAGGGCGATGTCAAAAAAATTAATTTTAAAAATTAATAAAAAGTAATTAAATATAAAATGTTGCTGCGTTGTAGAAACAGCGGAAACTTAATTATATTCTTGTTTTTAAGCCTAATAAATGATTATTCAGAGGTCACGTCTTGGGGTGGTTGGCAAAAGTATAAAAAATAAATTAACTCGAGTAAAGTATAAATAAAAAAAAAATTGGCGAGAGAAACACGGGCACCCGCAGGCAAATGCATTTTAAAAAGCAAAAAAAAATAATTAACTACAATAAAAGTGTGTTTTAATAATATCTAATGGATTCGGGAACTTACTACAACAATCTATTCTGATTTTAATTTCCGTAAAAACTATTAACATTTAAGTTAAAAAAAATAATTATTTATTATTCAGATGTGATTTAGTGATCGCTAGAAAAACGATAAAAAATAAATGGTTATAAGATGAAATAGCATTAATACTAGACATTTATGAAAAATTTGAGAAAAAGTCCGAGGGCACTCGAAGGTAAATGGATTTCAAAAACAAAAAAAATAAATTAACTATAAAATTATGTTTAATGGAATCTGAAAATGCAATTTAATATGATTTTTTATCCTAATATCGATATTCAGTTAAGAAAATCCGTCAAGTATAAGGTAACTACTCCGTTGTACAGGCGTAAAGAAGATGTTGATGTACCTCGTCATTAAGTAAGTCACTGTTAATCGATTCATTAAATATGATGAAAAGCGATTCTGAGTGAAGACAGTCTAACTTCATGTAACCAAGGTTACCAAACAATTATTTTAGTAATAATGTTAAAATATTAACAAATGTTCGTATTTTTTTATAATCCCCTATTATATTTTTAAAAATACATAGAATTTTAAATTTTGACCTTCAAAAAGTATCAACTATAATGACCCATCTATAGATCCAATTTTCTACCGTAAACATCACTCAAAGTTTATGATCGGAACATAATTTCTAATAAAAAAAGCGTCCTCAGATACAAAAATAAATTTTAAAAAACACATCGTTTTAAGATCTACATATTATTCTTTGCTTCACTCAGAATCAAAAATGAATGACAAGTGACTTGGGTTTCACGGGAAAAATCATAAAAATTATTTAATTTCAGTATAATAGTATATAATATTATAATGTATTAAAAAAGTAAAAATTATAAGGAGCCCAGGGGAAAGGTAAATGCATTTTAAAAAGAAAAAAAAATATGTATTGTTGTGTGAACAGAGAATGCAGTATTAAATAACAAACCAAAAAGATTAAACAGGTAAACAAATAAAAATATAATTCTTTCCTTTCTCCTCTGAATAATATATTTTTTGTCACGCCTGCACCAAAATTTTGGTTTTCGATAGCGGTTGAAGCGTTGGAAAGCGTCATTTTTCCGTCCAGCTGGCGGTAAAGTGGAAATCCTCTAAAGTGCTGCGCTCACATTTCACGCGCGACGCGCGTATACCCTGCACAAACAGTCACTGAAATCTATACCACGGTCGTCGGTTCCTTACAAATTATAAACTTTTGGTTACATCTCATAATCATATTATTATAACCTCCGCATGCGTGACGCTTAAAATAAATAAAACCAAATCTTTTCTTTCGTGAAATATTTTTGTCGTAGAAATTATAGTCTAGTTGTTGCATAGATCCCTGCATTACCTTTGCCGTTATCGATGAATGCAGAGGCGTGACAAAAAATAGTATATGTGGCTCGTGCAGGAAGGCAATTTCAGTCTTGGGCGACTGAAATAGCTCACTTCTCGCCCTTGCCACACAATATACTATTGTGCAATCATATCATAATATAATATAATATGATTTTAAATTTGATATAGGTAAATAATTGTATTCAATTAGGGACGTTATAATAAATAACCACCATTTAAGTTTTAAATATCTCATAATTCGTCTATTTATTTATTCATTAATACCTATATGAGGTAAAATAAAAATGTATATTATTAAATCATATTTTATACACTTTTACTCTGATTTTTTTTTTATGTTTTTGAAAGCTCTTTTTTCATTTCATAACTGAATCAAATAATTTTTGTAAAATTAAATAAAAATACATTTTAACACGTTCGCAGGCAAATGTCACGTATATGAAATATGCCAATATGTATGTGCCATCGCATGTGCTCTTTAAACAAACCTATATCAAACATGGGTGAAGTCTATGGCCATTATTTTAATAAATCATTTTGTGGGTTTGTAAATATATTACATTTTTTAGGGTATCAAAATCGATACCTAAGATTAAGCTTATTTAAATTGTTGCATGCAAATAGAGTTGCAATCAAAATATTTAATTTGTTCATTTTTTTATTGATTTATTTACAGATCATTCGACATTTCCACTGGTAGTGAACGTATTGTAATCAAATTGCTTTCGCTCTTCGGTTTCTATTGGTTGGCGAAACGTTGCATTAATATACAATTATATTTTAATATTACCTATATTATATATTACAAATCGACACAATTCGATACTATAGTCATTCAAACAATAAAATACACGACTCAATAATACATATTTTAATATAGTTTAAATTCAGGTTTTATTAAATAAGACATGACTTGACAATTTAATACTCGCACTCAATTTTCTGAATTTTTTTTTGTCTTACAATAGTTTAAAAGTTCACGTCAGTACTGACGAAAATTTGTGTCGAATTGAAAATAATTTGTTATAATATACAATATTATCCCTGTACGAGATTGCAATGATATAATAATATGTCGTGTCACTGTCGTTTTGCATATGAGCTGCATGAGTTTCCGAAAGGGATTAGCAAAGCATTTCATTCGAAATCGGCGAGTAGATCAATGTTTTTATATGCAATCAGACAAGGCCGTAGCTAGAACAAATTTTCGAGCGGTTTTTAAATCAAATAATATTTACATTGTAAGTAATTATAAAAAACAACTAAAACTTTAAACAAATAAATAAAAAACTGACATTTTACTACTGTCAATAGTATTATAGTCACGAAACGGGCTCTTTATTATACTTACCTTCAAAAAACATCAAACCTTTTTTTTTTTTAGGATGCACCGCAACTCGCGTAATACACATTACAATATTATAAAATATGAATATTATATAATGTCAAAACAATAACGACGTGTGTTCGATTATGGATTGTCGCATACTCCGACGCATCTATGGACTATATGAGTTATATAGAATGAAAATACAATTTTAATATTTAGATACAGATTTTTCCACGACGCATTGGTATCTAATGCACATAAATAATTATAAAATGTGTTTTGTGTTTATAATAATCATTTATTTAAGCGCATATTATTCTTCGCGATCGTTTTCCGTCCGTTTGTTATATTGTTAGCACGTTTTGTTCAATCGATTGTATTATTTAGTGTTTCGTTCGACGTTTCCGCGACATTACACGTGAGATTCTATAGTAAACATTTAAATTAATAACTTTTGTTAGTGTTTTGCATTATGATGTTACATTGATTCACAGCAAACACATTTCATAAAATAGTTAACGTACATTAATCATCTTCGGGTTGTTCGAAAATTCTATTAAAATACTAGGTATTATATTATGATACACCAAGCGTGCAAGTGTGTGTGGTGTATAAGTGTATTTATATTTTTAATTAAACGTAAACTGTCATAGGATTTTTCGAAATAACGTACTCGTCATATACTAATATAAATATTACCCGAAATAATTTATTCATTTATATACATTAATATAAACGACAAAAGTATTTTAACATAGATTTTCGAAACTGTCACCATTGAGTGGCTTCGTTTTTCAAATCTACTCAAGTTTTTTTTTACTCTTAGCGTATTATATGCTTATTGTGTCAACTGAAACAGATTGCATATTAGGTACTTACTTATTTTTCAAAAATAAAATAAATATTAAAATATTAAAAACATGGATACATTTTTGGGCTGGACACAACTATTTTTTCCTAACCGATTTAGCGTAACACTTGACACCATAAAAACGCAAATCAATACAAAAAATAAAATAAAATGTATAGGTAGTAAAAATCATTCTATAATTATTCTTAATTCATTAAACTTCTGACATAATATTATACTAAAATACTACAAAATGCTACTAGACATTTTTCCACTGCACTATACCCATAAACATATATCTATTGTATCTAGCATGCTACATTTGAATCTAAAAGCAACAAACATAATATTAATTACCTACATTGTTTATTTTGTTAACCGTATGTATAAATATAATATTGAATAGGTATTATATTGATTTACTGTTTTATTATTTTAATATTTACAACAATATAATATATTATAGAGGTTTTAAAATTATGTTAATGAATTATTATTTCCATTAATGCAGTGTAATATTACAATATAGATATTATTTATAAACGGTTGACAAAAGAGTATAATACATACTTTAATACTATAAACTTAGCTCGACTATTTAACTATACTTCACGATAACGATAGGACGTATCAAAATTCACAATAATGATGATAGTTACGACAGCACTCCGAACTTTAGTTGCTAAGAATATAACGTTATCACTCTTCGTACCTGTATCATGATTATACGATTCAACCACCATAGGTAACCTGTAATAACCGCGCAATATAACCGGAGCCCGTCATAACTTTGACAAGTAATCGGGATTCGATTGATGATAATAATAATATATTATACCGATAGCTATGATCGAAAAAAAAAAACACCCGAAGTTTATTTATCGTGAAACTTGATGGGAAGATTGAGGTTCGAGTTAAATCACTATATAACGATCATGAGCAAGCAGCCCGTACAGCCATCGGCCCACCGGGAAGTCTCCAAAGTACCAGTAACCCGCCGGGTCAATCCGGCCCTGCTTATTATACGGTATAAAGCAGGTTAATTTTGTTTTTGTTTTTTGTCTCCACACCCATTGTACGTCGCTACAGCTACGGACTACGAAGCAATAATACTGATAAAATAATGACAAAATATTATAACAATAATAATAGTGATAAAAATATCTATTAACATTATTTATCAATGAGCATCGCGCATTCAGTCGGCGGAGATAATTCGTAGGTATCGATTATGTTGCGTGCTGAACGACAGTTGTAATTATAATTTATTTATAACGTGCCTGTGTATTATAGTTATTTGAATTGCACATTATCTTAACGCGGTATTTAGACAATAGGAACATCGCGCAGCACATCTGGAATATGCCACTGTTTATTATAAGTACAATCACTTGGGCGGGTTCGTTGGAGGTGCGTAGGCATTTTACAACACAGAGGCCGCATAATCACAAACATGCATACTCATCTCGTTTCATAATAATTATTATTTTAGGACACGTAATTTTAAGGTCAGATCATATTCACAGACAAATAAACGGCATAGTGATTTTTTTTTTTTGGAGCCGAGTACAAATTTAAATACGTATTGTCTTTAATATAGGGCAAATACTCGATCGAATGACCTTTGTTGAAACGGCCAAGACTTGATTTAAAATATGAAAACGAATAATAATAATAAAAAATATTAGTCGAGAATTCCAAGCACACAATATTATAATATAGTAAAATGCTTTCAAGCTACCACTATTATAGTGTATAAAATACCGTCATAAATCTTCAGTTCAAAATTCAAAGCTCCCGATTATTATTGTTTAAATTATCATTGAGAGAAAATAATAATGTACTATCAATTATCATAACTATTTCCCACCGAGTAACTTCACCGATGTTGATGATTTTCTCGAAAATAATGGAAATTATACCTCGAGTAGATAATATATGGTAGGTATTGACTTTCCATTACATTAACAAATTATCGGAACAAAATAGAGAACAATGGTCTAAAGAATTATTTTAAAATTAAAAAATTGAAAAGTACCTAAATATTGCACATCACAGTCGTAAAACTATCAATAAATGGGTTCTTTGTAGTACTAAAATAATTTTAAAAAATGGTAACATATAAGACGATATTAATCGTCTTATGTAACCAAACCATTGGTATATGCATTTTAAAAAAACTGACTTTAAAAATAAAATGATTTACATAAAGTGATTTACATAAAGTGATTTACAATCACGAGTAGGTAGGAAAATATTAATTGAGTGCGCAGGTTTCATTAAATTGCTCATGTTTACACAGACTTGAGACTTGCAGCGAAATGTCTTTGATATAGTCGTTAAGTAGTTTTTTATTCGAATTTATATTAAAATGATATCCATATTATATTATCTATATATATTATATACATAATATTATATAATAATATATTTCATACTTATAAAGTAATAACTGTCATACATATATTAGGTATTTGAACATATTATATTGACGTTTTTAAATAACGTCTAATAGAATTTACCGTCAACCAATTTCCGAATTCAAAATTAAAAAAAAAAAAATGTTCATAGGTATAATATTATATTTGGACGTTTTTCATAAGACATTGGTAGGCAACGTACCTATGAAAATATTATAACTTTTGTCATTAATCAAAATACTTTCAAAATACTTGTTTTTTCATATTGACCTATACATACTACAACTACATATTACATAATTGTAATAGTGTTACTTACACGGTTATACGTTTGTTTTGATTAATATTCCGATCTGTATAAGTAGGTATGTACATAATAAAGTAGGTACATTATTAAGTTTTTTTTTTACATATTATAAATTTAAAAACTATAAAATACCTACATGAACATAGGAAGTATCTCATCACTTCATTAAAGGGATTTCGTTAAATGAGATCTCCGACGTGTTCCGATGTAATCTTCTATTGCGATTTTCTAAAAGAGTTTTTGAGACAAACTGTGCAACAAGTGGATTATCATGGTCGAGTTTGTTGTGGAATCTGTTGTATAACAATATTGCCGTTTTCTCCTCGATTACTTATAATCAAAGTTTAGTACCTACCTAAAATACCTTTTCGTTCTCCCGTTTACTCTTGTTCATTAAATTTCTAAATTAGAGTATCACGCACAAACTTCAAATGAAGTACGAATTCGGAATATTGAACTAATTCCAACCAACTAAACGTGACACTTCAATCAGAGTGAAAATGTTTTTTTTTTCAAATTGTTTTATAATAATTACCTAACTTGTTCAGTATAATCTAACTAAATAATTACAAATCGATTTTTACCACTGTGATCAGACTCATTTTAGCCCTTTTCGACCATATATTATATAGTCACGTTTACACGTAATTTATATAGGTGCCTACTATAATAATTAGTATGTACTAACTAAGTATAAAACTCTTTGTATTATTTATTATTTGTTTTTTGTTCTATTATCTATGGATTATATTTTTAATGAATACTAATATTGGAATCTTACAACTATATATGTTTTTTTCCCGAAGAACACAAATTATAATGTTCATACATTTGGTTTCTATACATAATATTATTATGCACGATTACGTATCAAGGAAGTCGTATTATGATCGATAGATAAAGGAACGATTTTCAGCTGTGAGGTATTATTTATAATCATCGTTAATTTTAAGCAGCTCTTATACAAGGAAAACAGTATTATAATATAATATAATACAATATAATATCGTAAAGTCAAATTAAATTAAAGAACGTTAACTTAATTAAAAATATTGATTTTAAATTGTATACGCATAAAGCTTACTATGGTTTTATATTTTTAAATAAATCCGTATTAAAAACGGAACTTTTGAATAGATATTATTCAACTTAATTTATCTCGAAACTTAGGTACACAAACTAAACCTTTACTTTTTAAAGTATTTTGAATGCATAATTATATAACTGTTTATTTTGAAGCCAAACAACAATGTATGTACACAGTTATTTGTCATTACTCGTAACTCCAACAGGCAACAATAAAAATTGTTTGAAAACTACTTAGTTTAATCCATTGTTTTTACTTCCTCTTGGAAGTTTACAACCAATTTTCCACGGTAGATATTACGATAATTAAAACCCCGTAAAATATAACCATAGTATATCAATTTAATTATATTATTATGCGTATATATTTAATATTATACAATTTCTAAGTTTTCTATACGGATAGGTGCACCGAATCGTGTGATGCGTTTAAGTATGCAATAATACCTATAATATTATAAAGGTATGGTATAGATGAAATAGATAACTCTTCAGACATTTGACAGCTGGTGAGGTGTTCGTCGTATAATTATGTGTCATAAAGTTATAGGCAATAATATTATCTCGAGTTTTGGTTTCAACACAACCGAGTAAGGGTATTTTAGAAAGCAAATTACCTCAACACCGTCTAAAACGGGAAGGTCATCATAGATAAAACGTCAAACGTCAATTTTCTACTGTGCTACCTATAACAAACACGTCATACTAATTTAATTATTTTTGTACTATTACTTATGTGTATATTATGTATAATGTATTAATGTATATGCATAATTATTAATATTATCTTCTTATTGTATCAACACAACTAATATTATCTATACCATGTTAAGACAGTCAAAACTTCATAATATCTGTATATTATATCCATAGATATAAATAGCCTAGACCATCTTATTGTTGATAATAATAAGAAAGCAAATTAACGCATTCGACCAGACGGTTTACAATTCTATAAAACACTTATATTGCTAGGTACTTAAATTATCAAAATTTTCGGTCTTCGGTACCTATACGTTTTTCAAGTGAATATAACGTAAATTTATGTTGTAAACGACAATATAATATTATCAACACGACGTAGGCAATCATACGTTATTATTTTTTCTCACGTGATCTTAATAATTTTAAAGACTATACCTGGGTAATTATTATTACACTTGAAACGAACACTTCAATACGTGTAAACTAATCCGAAATACTAACTATAGGTACTCTGTAAAATATTACTACTATAACGTAACCACTAGAATTTCTAAAAAAAAATATAAATGATCTTCACTGTAGTTAATAACAGTGTATAAAACGTAACAGCCTATAATAATATTATTATTTACAATGCATAATAATACTATCCATTATATCTATACATCGTATAATATGTTATTACTTATTAGACAGCCAATCTGGCCAATCCATTAGTTTCGAAGTCAAGCTGGAAAACAACGGGAAACCAATATATTATTAATTATATTGTATTATATTATAATATGTGTATAGGTGTATATTATAAATAGTGACTCTTCATAATATATTACAATAATGTGTACGCTATAATATGTTTTAAATTATACGCTTTAGACACTGTCTAGTCAATAAACTCGTCTACAGCGGAGGTTAAATTATATTATTTAATCTTAAAATAAATATATTTATACCAACCGATAAATGTATAAAACATTAATAAAAACAAACCAATATCTATTAGGTAAACAAGATAAATCACTTTTTATGTAATTATAGTTATTATACCATAATATAGTAAATTTTACAAAAATCAATATCTATAGGTACATAATATGTACATTATGATAATAATTAACGTTATGGTTACAATATTTAAATGAGCTTTATTCAAAGAATATTGTCAATGCTGTCGAGATTGACGAACTATATTTATTCGATTACGGCGTTAAAATAATCTTGAAACCGGTAAATGTATAAAATATTAAAAGCAAACCAATATCAGCTATTAATTAGGTAAATAAAATAAATCACTTTTTTAGTTGTTATAATTGTTACTATTATTAGTTATTACCATAGTAAGTGTACGCGTATGATAACAGAAATTAACTTTATCGTGATGATTATAATATTATATTTTAAACTTGGGCTTTATTGTAAGGATTTTGTCGATACCAGCTACGACTGAAGTGGAGATTCAAGAACTTTTCAATCGATTATTATGGCGTAAGTATAATGCAAACTCGAATTAGTCATTTTGAAAATCCCGTTAGGTTTTAATCTGAATATCGTCACGAATCCAACACTTGTTAACAATATATATTTTCGTCACGACAATTCTGTTTCGCCTGAGCTGTTTGATCGAATCAGGTGTAATAGTTGTAATTAGACACCGCGTACATATAGGGTACCTATACCTAGGTATATCCATTTCTGTTAAGACGTTAATATTTTTATGTATAGGTACAATCACGATCAGTAAATTCCAATCTCCGTTCAAACAGCATCACTGATGACTTATGAAATCTTAGGATAACAATATAGTATAGATATAGTGATTAATCAGAAGCCGTGGAACGATTCACTTTGTTTTCCGATGTTTGTTGTTTTCTACACTTTTTCCGATATTGAAAGTGCTCCAAAACTTTCGTATAGGGTTGTATATTCAATCGTTTGGAAATCAGACACAGATTGTACATTGGATTGGGTGTGTAAAATTGGAAAGCCTCCAACAGTTTTCGAAAAAATTGTGAAAAACTGGTGAAACGAAAGCGCGACCATTTGGTATATCTCGGGTGTTTTTCAAAAACATTTTCAAATACTAAAATATATGACTATATGAGTCATTCTATCGAGCAAATAAGAATATAAGAATAAATAAATAATAATAATAATATAATAATATTTATTATTTAACTATAAGAATATAGTTTTTCCATTGCAATGATTTTCAGTCAGTCGACTTAAAATGGCTGAATTTTGTCTCCAATTTAAAATGTAAATAATATTATAATATATTAGATCGATACTATACTAATAACGGTTATTCACAATAAGAATAATATTATATTCCAACTAGGTAGGTACGAAAACAAAACAGAATGTCTGAGTTGAATAAATAACACCATCCACATTTTGACACAGATGAATTTAAATATTATATTTTTAATTTATAACTAAAAAAAATATATACATGTACATCTATCTTTATTATTATCTACCTTTACATTGAGAAATACAAAGCTCGGTAAATAACACGCTGTTGCCGTGGCCAGTTGATTTAAATTTTATCGTCAAGTCGTCACAATTGAAACTTCCGGATGTTGTGTATAACTGAAGTGTATTATTATGTTTTGTATAACTCCCATGGTTGTTATAGATTCGATTTGAATTTTAAATAGGTACATGCCATAATGCATACCGCCCTAGATATAAAGGAATGATTTATTTACACCATCGCTGTACACTGCGGTATTGGATAAAATATATTATATCGTATGATTATAATATTATTTTGAATTTGCTGTACAAATATAATAATAATAATTCAAACACTATATACACACGCAGTTCTATAGTATATATTATTTTAATAAGTCGAAAAAATGAAATTGCGATGGTTAAAATAACTGCCAAGTATTTAGTGACGTGTATTGTTTAGCAGCTGGAAATTGGCTCATTTCCCATTCCCGAAGCCGTAGTCCAACAGCACGTTTGCCGGTAATTAAAGGCTTAAAATAATATATTATCTTCTGTCTATTCCACGCACTAAATCATGTGACTAATTATCAAAACTTTTCGACTCTGCTTTCTCGCGGAGCACTACAGTTTGCAGCCCGCTCGTTTGCGTATTTATAATATATTTTTTCGTCGGAAAATGCGCGTTGTACAATATTATAATAATATAACTTATAACTTATAAGTATTTATGATGATACACAATATATTATTATTATATCGCATAATGGTGGCAATGTCGCAGATATTATACACAAGAATTTCAAGTTGTCAAGAACGACCGACGCTTATTAACTATAATAAAATATTACTCTTGTATCCGAACGGCTCATCGAATCGGGTCAAACATTTTAATTTGC
Organism: Metopolophium dirhodum; assembly: GCF_019925205.1. NCBI lineage: Eukaryota > Metazoa > Arthropoda > Insecta > Hemiptera > Aphididae > Metopolophium > Metopolophium dirhodum. The sequence continues at coordinate 26,980,436 of NC_083561.1, read as the reverse complement.
ATCTCATTGTTGTTGACGAAACGCCTCGCCCGGCGTGTTACTTCTGTGAATACCTAATGACATTCGCGCGCACATACGGAATGATCCTCGGTATTGTGTTGTATTGTATTATTATTATTATTATTATTACACGTGTTGTAGTTTAGGTGTACGAGGCGAGGCGCTTCGCGCATAAGTAACCAATGGTAATATAGTGAGTATAGGTAAGTACGCGATTCGTGGAATAATTTAGTGGAGCGAACAATATATAACGTTTGACATTTCGAAATCAAATTTCGAATAGACGGTGCGTTGTCGTAAACGACTTTTGCACGGTGGGAAATAAACTTTGTATTACAACCGACGACGGCGGAAATGTTTCGTACACACGTCGTCGTCTTCCCTTATGTGGTCGTCGACGTCTCTATAGCACCTATAATATTATACTATAAATATTCTAGTCGGGAACGCCAATATTCCAATATGAAGCCGTATACAAGCCGTATACAAGCCGTATACAACTCGATATCGAGCTCGGGTACTAGTGCCTTCCTGCTGCGGTGGGCGCAGTGCACCCCCTCCCCCTACCACCTGTGCATAGAGTGTACAAGGTTTCGGGAACTGACAACAGACCCGACGATATTACATTGAAATTATTATTACCTACATATCAAATTGTTTCGAACGAATCAGCTTCAGATAATCGTGATGTCACGGAAGTTTTCCGTATGGTGCTTATATAATATTATTCAAGCCTGGGCAAGTTAATGATGATTTTTAGTCTAATTAAGCTAAGTCGATACAAAACATTTTAAAAAGTTTATAGTTAATCTAATTGTTTTTTAACTCAGTTAAGTTAGAAGTTACATGGAAACTTAGTTGATTAACTTATTAACTTAAGTTGCGTTAATATTATTTTTTTTAGCTACCTCCCAGACAGCAATTGTTTGATTAATAATATTATTATAACATTGTTATAATATTACTATAGTAATATGGTTTAAAATAATAAAAAGTAAATGTTTAAAAGTTAAAAATTAAGTTAGTAAAAATTAAATTTAAAAAACCAAGTTAAAAAGTTAAAATTAACTTAACTTTAACTTTGTAACTCGCTTGTGACCAGACATGTCTATTGTCTATATTAGTATATTATAATATAAAGTCAAGTTAGTCTGACCACATGGGTTATTGTTTTGTATATAATTATTATTATTATTATTATTGTCATGTGTAAGCGTGAGGGAAATCATGTGCCGGATGATATTAAAATAACATTATAAAAAAATCGTCTAAAATCTATAAAACGTTTTTCTTAAGCTCTGTACAAAATTTCAATTCGCGACAAACAAGAAAAAACGATATATTATACACCGAAATCGCCTCGTTCGCATCACCGACGTCTTTTTTCGTGAGGACGACGACGACTACCACTTCCACCACCACCCTTGCCATCACTACCACCGCCGCCACCGTCCCGAGTTGACCATAAATTTCCATCGAGCCATTGAGTTCCCGAGTAATGGACGTATTAAGTTGGTCTCCTCCGCCGTATGTGTTTCACGCGCTCTCTCGTGTGGGTATATGCGAGCTTACCGAGGCTATTTCTCGGAAACGGCTCGACGGAAATTTATGTGACCCTCGCACGACGCCACTGCAGTCTCCACCACGCACACCCGCGAAATCCTCGTCTATTGCGGCGAGACCGCTTATTTTCATCCCAGCAGCGACGCCCTAAAAATATTATTACGACCTCCGTCGTCAGTGCATTTAAGTCGGTGCCAGAGATTTTCGGGCGAAACCGATTTTTCATTACTCGTATTACACCCCGCACAGCGGCGACGCGGCGGTGGCGGTGGTTGAACGGCGGACCTTATCACGACTTGTACTATAGTTGTGTGATGCATAAAATATACAGTTCAAACGTAGTGTACTTACACGTGGGTTTCGTATAAAATTGTTTTCAGGTCAAAATACGTCTCGTCACGAGTAAACATAATATTATTATAAGTACAAACAAAAACACTGCAATTCGCCCCATCAATATTTGTACATAATTTTTCACAGGTAGGTGAAACTGCAATATTACCTTTTGTACTTGCGATCCTATGGACAACTATATACAGATTATTGCGACTCGAATAAAAGTTTAAACTTTTTTACTAATTTATTAAAATGTTTCTGTCATTTCACCTCATATTATTTAGTTTAAAACAAGAGTAACGATATTATTACATCAAGAGTAAATTAAAACAGTGCATTTTCGTCATTTCAGACTTACGAGTAGATAGTTTAGTCCGAAATTCGATCGCTTCATCGGTGTATGAACCAGAACTTTAATAGGAAATTGAAAACGAATTTACTCATCAAAATATTCCAATATAAATTATGAAATATCGAGGAATACATAGCTGCAAGTTCAAAATTATTTAATTTTTATTCTCATCAATATTTCTCAGATTTATATGAATATTCTGTTTTTCCATTATTTTCTAACAATGTAATAATTCGTCATATTTTGCAAACCTATGAACGAGTATTTCACATAATCTTTAAAATAATTTAAATCAATTTTAAAATAAATCTCATCCATGTATTTCAATCCAAATCATATATTATTTTTATCGTTATCCTACATTTTCCATTTTCCTCGTAACACATATTATACGCGTATACCTTTAATATATTATATTAAAGATAATCATGAATCTAATAAAAATGGTAACCACCAACCGGTGTAATGATCAGATTTGTACAACATGTGTCAGACGTGTGAATTATAGGTTAGTATACAATATAAAATATATAAAACATTTAATATCATATTTCCTGTGACCGCGTTTTTTAAACCATTTATACTATAGGTATCTGGTATATATATAATAATATAGCTGATACATAATTTAATTAATTAATCGTTATATTCATTACGGTTTTTATAATTTATATTTTCTAACCCCACACCAACCAGATGATAATAATAATTATTATCATCTGGTTGGTGTGGGGTTATAATTATAATTATTATTATTGTTATCATTATTATTATTTTAATTACGAATACCTTCTCCCACAAAATTTAATTCTTGCAATAATTATTATTTTTATATTTACGGATTTAAAGACGTTATTATAGTATTTTTTTTTTTTTTAAACATTTTTGTCATTTACTGTATTCCGTTATAAATTAATAACAAAGACTTTTAATTTTGAAATGATAATCATGGACCATGGTTTTAGATTGTTTTTAACACAATGGCCTGTCATTTTATAATTGCCAGTGATTATAATGCTAAACATCAAAGTTAGGACTGCCAAGTCACTATAACTACCGTGCAAATATACTTTTATTTAATTTTATTGGTGCATAAAAATACAAAATACTTTCACCACTTGACCCAACATTTTGTCCAACTTCTTTTAGGAAAAATTCAATACGTTGAATATTTTTGTCAACTCACATGACTGTCTACCCTCCACTCGTAAGAGGCATTTATAATAAACTAGCAAATTCATTAAAAACCATTCTGGTAAAGAATACATCTAACATGTTTAAACAAAAACAAACTAAACTTAACTCTTTAGATGGAAGCTTATGGAGAGAAACTTAAAAGTTATTTGAGTAGAAATTTCACTCAACCCCTTTAAAGAAACCTGACCAATCATTTGCATTTTCGAATATTAATAAAACTTAAGTTTTCAAAATCCTACTTAATGAAACATTTCAACCTCAACATGATATTATACTAATTCATCAATATGTATATGAGCCATGAGGTAACATTATTAGAACATCTATCACCTAACAATCATCCTATCAGTACTCCAAATTAAGTCAAATAAGTGATTTAAATCACCTTGAAATAGGAAGTGGAAGTTGTTAGGTATCTCCCTAAAAAAGCTATAGTACTTAACATATATATTTAAAGCAATACTATGGACTGTCATATTATTTAATACTATGTACATTTCCAAAAGTTATTTTATTTGCAAAGCCTAACAAACCACTGAAAACCCAAAAATTTTACAGGCCGAAAACTGTCTTGCTATCTCCATCCAAAGTGTTGGAAAGACTTATTCTTAAGCGAATGATATCATACATTGTTACTATAACAGTTTCCCACTCTCTCAAATACCCATCATTTTGAATTCTGGACTTCCCAGTTACTAGGATAATCATACTAACTCTGATGCACAAAGCTCATAGCATTATCGATGCTTTATCTATACCATTTGAAAAAAACTTTACTGCACTTGTGCTTTTGTAGATGTTTCACAAACGTTCGACCGGGTCTGAAGTGAAAGATTACTTTTTAAAATTAAAAAGTTTTTTCCCCTCTCCTTATTCCTCTTAATTAAATCTTAGCTAACTGTGACTGACACTTATAAGTTTAGTACCTACAGCTCTTAAACTTCTAGAATTTCTAAAATGAATACTGGTGTCCCAAGAGGTAGTATAATCTTATCTCTCCGCTTTTCCACAAAAATAATAGCACCCGTCTAAAAACCAAATTACTAAATTGTAAAACTCTCCTCAAGCCTATTTGTACTACAACCTTGGTGCATGGTGAAAAAATTAAATACAAATAATATCCAAACGTTCCAAAGTATAGAACTTCGATGAATATTGCTCAGTCACATCATCTAACTCTGCGTAATTATGTTAATAGGAAAATCACTGATGATAAAGGACGCTTCTATTATACGCATTTTCACGAACGACTTCAAATTCATCCCTTATAAAGGATCTTTCCATTCAAACACAGAAAATTCTAAGGTGAAATTCAAATACAAGTCAAAGAGGAAGTGGTATCGTGACCTATTACAAATATTATAATATTTAATCCTAGTTATAACAAAATAAATTCGAAATTAAAAAAAAAATAAACTAAAAGAAAAAATAGATAATATAATTTATCAAGTTATGTATCGCTAATGGGTGACTCCTTAATCAAGTAATTTCGTTTTATAAGCATTTATATTCGTTAATATAAGGCTCCTGATATATCGTTCTAATAGCAGTTGAAAAATATTAAAAACACATAGGCACAATTTTTTTTATAAGCATTTAAAGTTCTATTTTTGACAACATTTATCAAATTTATAATTTATTAATTATTTTGTAGTTAAAAATGTATAAAATGTTTAACTTTTATGGCTAAGGATTGAAAATTGAAAACAATGCTCCACGTAAATAGGTTATATATAAATTACTTTAATCACAATAATATCATCAAATATACTTGGTAATATCATAGGCTGACTGACCGTTTTCGCTCAGAATCGTTTTTATTATACAATGATATTATATCATTGAATTCAAATTTAACACCATCCATTACAGTGACCCACTTGTAACCTACTGTACAGCAGAGCGACATCCACTTACCCACCTTTTTTGTATTATAGTGTTATAGTAGTTTATGATTTCGAGAAATTATGTCTATTATGTACAAACAAATTGTTCGACTTATTATCGTTACTATAGTGCATTAGTTATACTTGATAGTTTGACGCAGATGTAAATTGTGCGTATTTCTTTCCCGTAAAAATTCGATGTTAGTGAAAATAAAAATTTTGAAATCTGTGCCATTATCACAAATAATCGGTGCCGTATACAGGATTATGGCTGTCGGATCATTCCACAGTCATTATACATATTGTTATAATAGTATCGCGGTGGTGCTGCGTGGCATAAGCTATTTAATTCCGACCGGGGTAACTTATCCGCCGCAAAAGAGAGCTTAACGCAAAGTTATATATAGTTATATATATATATATATATATTACGCGCTGTATAAAAGGCTATTTAGGGTGATTTGTTACTATATAATATAATATAATGTACCATACGCGCGTTATAATGACGTGCAAGTACACTTAAATTAGGCCTCCGAGGAATTCGGTGATTTATAGACAGGCGTTGATATTAATCCGGTGCAGAGGCTTAATAAACGCCGGGTCGTTTTTATATCAAGTTGTACGCTCATTCGCAAAGGTGTGCGTTTATTTAATATGCCTACGGACCCAAATTATAATAAAAATAATAATATTATCGTGTTATAAGTACTGCAGACGACCACCTCGGAGTGTCGACTTTATTTGAATAATTTTATGTTTCTGATTTTGAATAATATACAATTTATAAATCCGAGCAACAATAATAATAAATAATAATAATGATGTAATACGTTCCGTATTATGGAATATCGATAACAATAAATCATATTAATATTATGTAAGCCGTAAAACGAGACCCACATTTTTTTGTTTTTTTTTAACGCAATACCTACCATATTATACGACTCAAAAATGCGTTTGTCTTAAGTCAAAAAATGACATTTTTGGCTAACTCAAGGCATATAAAATAAACATCCAATTAAAAATTAATTAATTTTTCACTTAAAAACCACGAAGAATTGATTTTAAATTTCTACATACCTAATACTAATTAATATAAAAATAGGTACATTAAATAATACATCAGCTAAGACGTTATTATCGACGATTTTGAATTATTTTTCAACGTTTGGTTTTCTTTTCCCGAAAACAAGGCGTTATTGACTTGGGACATTTTATAGCATGCACCAAAAAATGTTTCCTTGACACATGGAGTTTGGTATACGGAGATTTCTCTAAAATGTTCTCAAACCGTATGGTTATGGAATATCAATTTTTGCACAATATTTTGATAAAAATCTACACCGACTTAAGTATTTTTTTTACCAAAATACTTTCGTGAAAAAGTCAAATCACCACGAGTATTTTCCTTCATACATTTTCATAAAATTGAAACTCTGAAATTGCTTTCCAATAATTTTGACGACCGCTGCGGTTAAAGGTTAGGGTGGTTAGGAGTATATCAGTGTAGCATGACAAGTCGTGGGTACCTACACCCATAATAAGCACATAGTGCATACAGCTATTAGCCCGACCAAATCAGAGCGGGTGGTCTGTCCACGAAAATAGGTAGGTACTAGGTAGGTACCACGGTTATATATCTACCGAGTATATACTGCGTTAGGTTATATACATATTATATACGATGCCTAAAGAGATGTTGTATGGTTATTTTAATTTTCTAAATATCCTATAACTACAACATTAAAATGCGTCTATAAACTTCCAACGAAATTATTGTAATTTATATGTGACAATAATTATTATATCGAATTATTAGAATATTATTTTAAATTAAGCGGAATAAACTTTATATTTTGACTAAAATACGTAATATTATTATATTATAGGTATAATTATAATTTATAATTTATGAATAGCTCATAAGTAAACTATAATACCTATAGGTACTTAAGGTCTTAGCAACTGTATTAAAAAATGTTTATACAATCATATCTCATATTATATTGGTAAATTACACAATTTACATGAAATAAGGAATTTAGATGGCCAAATAGAAGTTATTAACATAGAAGAAAACTTTTTTTGCATAAACTAGAAAGTTGCGACAGCGTGAATGCTTAAAGAATTATAATATTGTAATATTATAATTTTTAATTTTACGATTATTATTAATAAAAATACGGACATACACAACTTAAGATATTAAAAATGGATTAATTTGCGGTTATTGCTCTGTGTAGGAGGATTTTTGTTAAGACACACCATAATTTTATTTTTTTAAGGAAGTAATTGTAATTAAATATTGTTTAACTTTGAACTCATAGTTTACAAGATCTTTTTTGATTCTGTGTGCAATTTGTTATATTGACGTACATTATTGTTTAAATTAATTATTCGTTTTCAGTTGGATGAAGTACTCAAGTGTCGTTATAATTAAAAACTCAACATTATACAATAGAAAACTGCGTTTTAACATTTTAACGTATGAAATTTACTATTATTTACGTAAAATTCGTATTATTATAATATTTATATTATGTAAAACATTAAATCATTTTTGTCTTACCAAAATAATAGTTAACTTTCAAACGCTTTTCAATGTTTGTTCATTTATCGTATTGCAAACATGTATTTTTGAACAACACAGCATACATCACATTATATCCCGCGAAAAACAACTATACTTGATGAAAGAATTTAATTTATCTAAATAATTCTAAATACAACATTTTCTGAGAATTGTGATTGTATTAAAAACAGTTGTTTGCATACTATAATATTTGCATTCAGCTGTTTTCAATAAAATTATTAATAGCAACGGTTCTAAAAATTACCCATCCAAAGGTATAGCTATATAATAGTATGATATGTATTGAAATGTCAATGCAACTTTTTGAACTTTTAAAAACCAGCTGATTAACCCGCCCTAGTCCCTAACATTAGCTCCGAATCGAATTTTGTAGATATATTTACAGTGTATTATCGTTCTTCCCTATAATATTATATTATTATGACTCTTATTGTGTCAGCGGGCTGTAGTCGACTGTAGTCTTCCATATCCGGTCTTACCAAACGCACATCATTCGAGACACGTCACAATAGGTGCGGCGAGGTATATATTTTATTTTCACAATGCAATACCTAGTGGATAGAAAATAAAACACATCCGTTATCAGCCAACCGAGCCGTGATGAGGAATAAATCACAAATACGTCAAAAATCAAGTAAAGGTTATGTATACATATGAGTTGTGAATATACAATATAATATACTTACTCGTAACATCGAAATCGTAGTTTATGTCATAGTAAGACCGTTTTTCTAACGTGATCGTGATATTTTTACTTCAATATATTATATTATATACCTATATTAGTTGTATTTAAGAAAAAATACCTTTTCAAATAAAATAAAATGGCAAATTCGAAGAATATGGTTAGGGGTTTTCTGATGAAAAAAAATGTTTACGCTTAAAAATAATGTGATTTTTCTAAGAAAATAAAAAAATCATATTGTGTATATTCTGATAGAAAGTATACACATAAAACAATACATAACTACCAAGGTACTTCCTTCAAAATTACTTTTTAGCTTTCGGTAAAAGTCTTTTCAATAAAACTTTTTAATAAAAATGTCCTTGAACAAAGAAATGTATTAGGTATTAAATAGTATATTATTATTATTTTAGGATTATATAATATTTTTTATAATCGTCTTTAAAATAAACTAAATAATTCACGTTCAATATAAAACATACTGCACATTTTTTAGTATAGTTTAGTATAGGATATTAAATAAACGTACATCTCAAAGAGTGAAGATGTTATAGATGATATTAAAGAAAGATTTTATGGACAGTATAAGCTACTTTAAAATTACTTAAATATGAATCCCCTAGTTAGGGTTTTTTGAATAAAAATACTTTTTACTAGGTTTAGTTTTTAAAAATAAACATTTTTATTTTATAAATATTAAATATAAAATATTGAATAAATCTTTATCAATGAGGATAAAGTATCAGATAGTATGGATACTTGAACTTCCGTTCAATCTTTAATGCTTGTAAATACATTTATAACTTTATAAGACACCATTCATCCAGTACTTATTCAAAACTAATACACCAATATTTTTAAAAAAAGTGTTCAAGAATAAATTGAAATTATATAGGTTGCCATTAAATCATCTAACGTTAGTTGTGGTTTCAATAAGAAAAACTTTTGCAAATATAAAAAAATAACATTATATAATATATTATATTATGTTTTCGTAGATGCTCAAAAATGTACATCCAAATATCTCCAGTACTTTAAACGTGTAAAAATAATAAGTGCTATATAAAAATCATCTCACGCGTGACTTAACATATCAGTGTATACCTTTGTACAAGTACCTACCTACTACTAGCCGACTTTTGTCGATGTGTAGGTATAGTTATAGTATATTTTAAAACATTGTATTTTCTCACAAAAGTAATCTGCGTATTTACGTTTTACATTAATTGAATTGAATAGTGAATACAATATTTGTGGGCTGTTGATATTTAGATTTTTTTTTTATTTTTTATTTCATATTATTTATATATTGTGTCAACCACACAATAATAATTTGACAGTACTTACATTTAATTCAAAATTAAAAAGTTCCAACTGCCTATAATATTATATCCTAATATCACATATTATGTGAAAAATATATTTACAACATATTATAAAGACTCTTAAAGTCTTAACTAATATTATTGTTTACATTATCGTTTTTTCTTACGTTAAGTTTTGATTACTTAGTACAATAAACCCAAATTATAAGACTCAACGCAGAACGACTTTGCAGTTAATTCTTAGATGAGATCGCATTTTATGGTTTTGAGACACCGAAACTAGGTTGAACGGTGACGATAGGTGCCCTGACTAACGATAAACATTTATTATACCTAAGTACGGGTATCCGGTATGCACCTCTAACCTATAGGCTATAAAAATATGGGTGCGTAAAATGTGCAATAAGAACTGACCGCAATATTTAGCGATTTCAGTATTCGATACGGCTTTAGACGACCGACAAAATGTGCACACGCGAGAATTCTCTGATAAAAGTAAAATTATGGTGATTTTCGTGACCCGAAAAATGATACCTATTCTATCTAGGTATATTTAGCGTATACTGAGAAGATCAGTTGTTCTATTATGGAAATCGAGGAAAACGAGGTGGGCGTGTTCAAGACACGTTATATTATGTAAGGCACGGAAAATGCTTCTGCCGTCACCTCGCGCGATGGAAGTTATTTAAAACGGGATGATATTCACGCCGCACATACACATGATGTACTCCGTGGTACTCGTAATGTATAGTCATTTATTAGAGCTTTACGGCCGAAACTTTGGACATAAACTCGCGAAACGACGGGCTTAAGTTCACGTCGTAATTGAATTCTGGTTTAGGCGTGCTGATATATTGATATGAAAGAGTATGGGACGTCTGAATAATATTATATTGCAACGGTCGGCATTTGTCACGACAACAATCGCGGACATAACAAATACTCGCAGCACAAAAATATTATACAAGTATTGGGATAATGCGCTCGCAAGTCGTAACAGTCAATTTCACCTCGACAATTCGAGATTTCAAAGTCTAATATCAAGGTATTAGCTTATAAATTATAATGCGTTTTTACAAAAAAATCATCTTCGTAGATCCTGTTATCCAGAATATCGTTTCGTAAACAAGACACATGAACTAATATTTTAATATTATACAATTTATAAATATGCAAGATAACTGTTTAAGAATATCGCTCACAACTCAAGGTAGATAGCGTTATCGGAGCTGGATACAAGAGTGTATATTTATGGGACCCTCGTAGATCCTATTTGGGTTTTGTACCCCCCCCCCCCCCAGTGACTTTTCTTTTGACTGGAAAATCTTGTTTTGGTACTTAGGTGTTTAACTATAAATATTATTGTTTATAGGTAGGTATTAGGTACTAAAATAAAGTAGGTATATCTTACAGAAACAATACACAAAACTCGACTCCCTTTATGCTAGCTGCACGCATAATTAAGATAATATTACTTCGTAATAAACACTAATCATTATTGCAAAAATGTATTGAAATGTGGTATAACAGTGCAGCTTAGCTTTCAAGTGATTTTTTAATTTTCTTTGGAAACCTATATACTTCATCGAGGTAAGAGCAATAATTATGCAATCAGGACTTGTCGGTCGGACTTAGTTTCAAAGTTTTAACATCTTGAAGTCATTTTGAGTATTTTACGTCACAAATCTACATAACTCTATAAAAATGATGTAATTATTTATGATGCATTTATACATGCAGTACTAACATTTTACAGACCACAATGGTTGTACTGAGAGATGCTTAATATAAAAAAAAAAAATTAGTTTTACAGGGGGGGAGGGGTTATTTTTTCCAACAAGACCAAAATACACAACTATGGAGCATCAATGATCTCCCAGCCTATGCTTTATATTATTATGATTGACAAGACCTTACGTGACATATTTCAGTCTTGTGTGCCATTTACCGGAAAGTGTTTTATATTTCTATCGGATTTTCGATAATGAACTAAGCTTAGATGAAATTGGATGAAATCGTTACCGACAATGACACGATATTTTCTCGTCGAAAACATTGTCCCTTTAAATCCAGAGCAGGAATCAAAAATCAAAGCAAAGATAATGACATTAAACAAATTAAAAATATCGTATTTCAACAAGCATTAACTCAATGGAACATTTTATTTTGTTTATATTGTAACACATTTTAATGAATCAGTGTATCACCAAAGTCCAAGCGTAGTCAAAGGACCGTGCCTTCACAGTACTATTCACTTATTCAGTACTATTAGTACAATTTTTTTTTTAAAAAAGTAGTACTGTTTTTATTAGCTATATTCAGGGATGAGGTATTTCTGGTGGTACGAAATTTAATGGGAATTTACGGGAAAGTGGGGGAATTCCCAAAGTGAAATTCCTATAAATTTTCTGGAGCGCCTAATCCTAGCTATATTTTTTAGATATTTCAAACTAATCCAATAATATATTAGAAAATGGTAGAATTTCAGGTATATTTTATATACCTACTTGAAGAGTCGTTTTCAAAGGTTTAAATCATACGATTGCTTCATTGGAGCATACCACAATTAATTAAAAAAAATATATATATATATATTAATTTTGAAATATTTGATTAATTTGTAGCGGTGGAAAAATTAATTTTGTAGAAGCCTGCAGGTACCCGTAAATATGTATCCATTCTTAAATGACTCGTATAGAAGCTTGTTTTGTGTCAAGCTTAAGCACACCTCTTCTTTCATTTCTAGATCCACTATATATACGTATTTATCACAGCGAAAAAGTAGAGTATCTAATCAATGTACAATTATTAAAATTGTATCATTTGTAAAAAATAGCCGAGTATAAAAGTATACACGTAAAGTTAAATAACTCAGAGACTACTAATTTTGGTTTGGACTCATCTATATTATCAACGAAAAATCGTCTAGTTTATACAATATTGATAATAAGAAAGGGCGGTTATCATTAAAAAAAAAAAAGTAGTTGGCATATCCCCGCTAAACACTCCTCAAATGGTACGTAAAATCGTATTATAAATTCTAAGATCGCGTGTATGCTTAGTGAATCACACTGTATATTATATGCGTGGGACGATGAGACGGGACCGTTGCAGGAGAGTTGTACGCATTGTTATAGCTTAAAATATATCCTTATGGTTAATTTAATCTCACGTATATTAAACGACGGTCGTTTTGGCGGAATCCTACGCGCGAGCTGATTTTCAATCGATCCAACCGAGCGGCGGACCGGCGCCTAAGTCAACGACTATTTGAAGTCACCGCTCAGAGAGTGAACGAGCTCAAGTGTAGCACGAATATAATAATATTATACATGCATAATACGATTACGAATACGCGATACATGGAAGAGAAATCACTTGTGCGTACAAATTCATACTTATTGAGATCGTATAATATAATATAATAGAATACTATCTATTTCATTGTATTATTATTGTTATAATCGCCTGCAGTACGCCAGAGGATTTGACTCGAAACTCGGTATTACACGCAGATAGCGTTTATATTTATACCAAAACGCGAATCAATTATAATTCATAATATTATTATATTATTATCATTAATAAGTAAATGTTCTACACTTCTACCTTCTACGACGCTTCCTACAAGTGGCATTGCGTGTAAGTATAGCTGAGTATACTTATAGATTCATATAGGTGGCATCTAGGAATGAAGAACTATCACTTTGGCAGAAAAAAGACAAAATATTTAATATAATTTTCTAATTTTTATTAAACGCGGTAGTCGTTTTTTCGGAATTCAAACGCGCGAGCTGATTTTCAAACGATTCAGCCGATCGGCGCCTAAGTCCACGACAGAGGAGTCATTATACAGAGAGTGAACGAGCTTTAGTGTAACATGCATATATACATGCATAAAACGATTACGAATTCACGATATATGAACGAGAAATCACTTGTGCGTGCAAATCAAAACTTATTGAGATGGTATATAATAATGTGCTATTTATTGTATTATGTATTGTTATAATCATCTGCAGTGCGCCAGAGGATTCGACTCGAATCTCGGTATTACAAGCAAATAACGCTTATTTATTCTTAGTCCCCAAGCCGAAACCAGACAAAAATGATTACCATTATTTTCTAGTTTTTATTCAACCACAATAATATGAATTCGAGGAATCCCACGTGCGAGCTAATTTTCATCATCTAGCCGAGTGTCGAACCGGTGAAGAAAACGCCGGAGTGTAAGTCCACGACTATTTGAAGTCACTATACAGAGAGTGAACGAGCTCAAGTGTAGCATGCATATATAAAAGCATAATACGATTACCAATACGCGATATACCTATGAACGAGAAATAACTTGTGCGTGCAAATTAAAACTTATTGAGATCGTACATAAAATATCTATATATTCCTCCCCCGCCACCCCTAAACAGATAATGCCCCTCGATCGAGTCATTTTTATAATCTATCCTCTCGAACGTGGTTTCATTACAAACGGTTAATGTTCAATGCATATAATATATTATATTTTATAATCGCCTGCAGTGCACCAGAGGATTCAACTCGAATCTCGTATTATACGAAGATAAGGCTTATATTTATATAGATACCAAAACGCCAATTCCAATATTTAAGTACATAATATAATAATAACATATTTTCGTAAAAAAGTAAATGTTCTATGCGTCCTACGACCTACACGTAGTATTGCAGGTATAGAGTGCTAAAATATAGCTATACGCCTATTATAGACTCATAGGCGGCAACTATATAAAGATGAAAAAGTATCACTTTGTCCCCCTGCAGAAAACAGACAAAATTATTAAACAATTTTTCTACATTTTTTTTAATCGGTAAATTTAATAAATTTTGCTGATGTTATAAAAATACAATTTTAAATTGTTCCGTTCAATTGTCTACATTGAGTATAAATTAAATGTTTTTAAAATTAATAACGTGATAAAAATGATAATATTTACTACATATGACTGAATAATAAATAATAATAACAACTAAATAATACAATAAGTTTCAAAAAAGTTCAAAGTTAAATTATGAAAAATATTAGTGTTTTAATATTGGGTATGTTATATACGAGGCGGTGGGTGTGACTGTGTCAGGCTAAATAGGATTGTGAACGTATGATTCAATTTGCATGTCCTCCATACATTTATGCTAAGTATCGTCTATTGATGGTACCTAGACTGGTATAATATATTGTATTACTGTTCCGGTATTTAAACCTTTATCTACTTCAAATATCTATTATCTACGCAATCGATCATCTTAAATTTAAACATTTAACATATTCTAGTGAATCGCAGCTACAGCAGTTGAAGTTTGTACGCTATACTGAGTGAAGTTACATAATATACTAACCCCAAAAAACTTTACAATATTTTTATTATTTAGAACTCATATGCATAATATACTTTTATTATTATAAAGAACAATAATACACACAGTACCCTTCAGTGGAATTATGTCGTCGGATCGCTTTGAGAAGTATAAACACAAATATTGCATATATTATCACCATAATACGACTTCAGACGGGTGAAATGTATTATGGAAATTATGTGATGTCACGTACACGATTTATACGTCAACGTCGGATGTATATTTTAGTCGGACGCGCAGGTCACTGCAATAACAGTATATTATTGTAAATTACGTATATTATTTTATTATAATAAAGGATAATAGTATTATCAAAGACTCGTCGTTATCACAGTTATTATTACTACAGAAGCTCGTTTATAGCGATGCTAAATAACAAACATTAAGGCGTAGTAATTTTTACGACTATACTTTGTTGTAGTTTTTCTACGTGTACGATCAAAGATAGTAAATAATAATATAGTTATGTACAATATATACTATATAGGTTCGCAAGTCTTCTATAAATATTATATTATATCGAGGACAGTCGATATTGGAATTTTTAGTTTTCGTGCAATTATTTTGATTTCGTTTGGCTGGATGCGACGTGTCTTGATAAACGCTATGAAGAGCAGGTACTTAATTAAAAAAAAAAAAATAAATAATGGAAACAATGACTTGCTCTCTATTGTTGCGTGTTCTTTTGATATAAATCGAAAAGAAACGACGATGGTGGTTATAAAATGTTTAAATCGTACAAAAAAAAAAAACACCATAAATGTACAGGGACTTGAAAGACGTATAATAATTAGTGTATTTATTTTAATTGCGAACAACTCGGCGTCATTACACGAGCATGTATATAACGTATGCGAAACAATAGCGCTTGAAAACGTGTTAGGGTGGGTCTCTTTTGGCCTACACGCGTCATATTTCATCACGGCGAGAACTCGCGTCTCGTCACGTTTCTCTGTAATCTCCGGCAAAAACACTGAAACTTTTTTTTTCGTACATTTTATTATGAAATAAGGGTACCTACCTTAAATTTTTAGAATAGTAGGTATTTCATCTAATTACAGATATATATATATATAATATTATATAGGTAGGTATACTGCTGATATATATTTATTTTTGTTATTTCCAGACGTCGTTAAGTCTTATTATCTGCACTGCGCATAAAACGG
This sequence comes from Metopolophium dirhodum, assembly GCF_019925205.1. Lineage (NCBI taxonomy): Eukaryota > Metazoa > Arthropoda > Insecta > Hemiptera > Aphididae > Metopolophium > Metopolophium dirhodum. The sequence continues at coordinate 26,963,936 of NC_083561.1, read as the reverse complement.
CGAAAAGGAAAGAGAAAAAAATACGAAGATAACGCGAAAATCGCCCTACCGGAAGATAATATATTTTTTTGAATTCCGGACTTGTGCGGATCGATCTGTTGCAATCAGTTTTATGGTGACTATTGCCGTGTGCACAGGTACCATTGTGCGTGGCCATCGTCAGACACTGGTGGTTAACGATCAATAAACTGTCAGGTCCATATAATATTCGGAGACTGGCTCATTATTTTAAACCCCAGACGACCCTAACGGTTGTAAAGGCTAACAAGTACCGTGAGAATAGAGGCGAAAGGTGCGAAGGTCGTAAGTCTCAAGATGGGCTCATCATTTGCACCCTACAACGCGTTGAGCAATAATCATTTTTTTTTTCTCTCTTACTGCACACATAATAATATACAGCAGTTAATATTTTCGCGTTAAATGTACAATACCCACGAGTTAAGATACAAACACTATTTTTGTTTTAATAAACATTATTATGTTTGCATAGTATATATTATTATTCAAGCACATAATATGAGCTTGCATAATCACTTCGAGGAACAAAAAAGTAGGTCACATGTGTTTAAAACAATATTATGAATAAAAATAAAGTGAGTGGTCACATTTTTAAAATTGTATTTATTTCAATTCAATTATTTTTACTTTTTTATAGTAACATTCTGAGTATAATACAGTTTAAATAATAGAAGTGCAACTTATAAAATATTCAGCAAGAGTATACGTGGAGCGTACCTACACTATAAATGCATTCTTATTTTAAATGTCTGTATAACATCACGAAATAATAGTTTCTTACAATAATGCTGAATAGGTTTTTAGAGTAAATATTATTTTATACTTCGTTAAATTTTCAGAAACTAAAATGTAGATCTTTACCTTGATTTAAAAAATATTAAATTTACCTACCTACTTTAATATTAATATAAATTATATTTTAGATTTTTTTTTTTGAGCATAATATTATTATGTACACAACTTTTAGTAGGAAAATTATTTGATATACATTTTTTTAGGGTGGTTTCTTGTAGAAGATTAGATCTAGTTGGTACGTTTGGGAGGTCAAAATATAAAATTACCAGTACTTTTCAGAATATTTGGGGAAAAAAATATTTAAAAAAATGAATAACCGTATATAAGATACTTAAAATTGTCATTTTACATTTTTCAATTTTTTTTTCTGTAAATTTGACTTCGGTCAGAAAGCTTGCAAATTTAATACAAGATTTGTCATAGGTCGTTATCATTTTTATTTAAAAATATTAAAGATATAATATTATATAGCAGGATTTTTTTCTCAGGCTATCATGTATATAGTGGCTACTCGTATGTAGTTATTGAAGTCCATTGAAGGATGCAATAAGCCACGACGACATTATTATTTGTTTTTTTCTTTGTTTCGGCGTTCTGTTTTTTTTATATATTTTATGCTAGAGCACGTCTCTTTTAGTTTCTAAAATAAAAATAACCACTCCCGATGACTTAGGATATTGAATTTCTTTAGAAAAAAAACCAACTAATAATAATAAAATAATAGTTTGTTCGATATAAATGAATTGTGGTGATGTGCACGGAAGCACGCACGGAACGATTATAATATATAGGACCGTGAGATTTAGAATGATTCGTTGTTTGTATAGCCATAGAAAGACGGTTTTAATAATATTATTGTAATTACAGGACTCGAACGAAATGGATGTAATAATAATAATAGGCATCGCCTTAGAATAAGAAACTTACTAAATAGGCACTTGTAATGGTTTATAGACCCTGATGATATTCATAATATTATAATATAGTTTATATACATCCGTCTAACTATAAAAACAGAAATGTCTCTAATCACTTACGCCGCGTTTTGATGAAATATAATATTATAATGTACCTATAGTAAAAAACATATTTTGAGCAGTAATATTCGTACGTAAAATGTAATATACAAAAGTACAAATATTATAATGTACCTTTATCACACTTTATATTATATTGTAAAAGCACAAACAAATATTAGAAGTTTCGAACCAACATAAATCTCACAAAAAAAAGTAACCATTTATAATTGATTTAATCATCAGTGGCATTATAATAATTATTATTATAATAAAACAAAACAAAAATGTCGTTCTTACATTATATTATAAGTACCTAGTATATGCTACTATAGATATTTTTCATGAGCGAGGAAAATTGAGGAATCATAGCTGATAATATATTTTTGGGTAGGTATAGTGCAATGGAAAAATACCTAGTGTTATTTTGTTAGAGATTTATTTTAATATTTTTTTAAATTATTATTGTTGATTTACGTCTCAATATATTACAATAAACAAAGCGTTACGAAAATTGGCTTCGCGAATATTCGTTAGAAAACAAAAGTTGTACCCAACTCAAAAACATGTCTACCTTTCTAAACTAAAATTATAAATATATTACTAGCCACTAGGCATTGTATATTATTGGGCCAAAATCTTACACTTCCCTTTTCGACTGATTCAATTTTCGACCAAACCAAAAAGTCTACTTTCGAGGGCACATACTAGTTGCCCCCCAAAGTCATAAAGGCCAATAATTTGTATACGAATTGTATCCCGATTCCCGACTATGTACGAGTAAACGAAATTATAGACTTAAATTAAATTATGATAAACTCACTTGGATTATACTGTTTTAAGACAGTGAAAACTTAAATCAAAAATAGTATAAAAGTACAAACTGCACTATATAGGTACTGCAGTGCCTGTCCAATAATATATGTTCAAAAAAATAAAAAATAATATTACACAAGCCTGACCTACATTGTGCGGGGTATGGATTTTATACTTAAAATTCATTTATTTATGAAACGGAAAATAATAAAATATTTTACTTGAAATTTTAAAAGTATAAAACCTTGACCAAAATTTACTTCCGATTCGTACTTTTGTTTATTACGTGCGGAGAAACAGCAAAATATGAAACTTGTTGTTTATTATATATTTCTTATGTGACCTATAAAATTTCAGAAATCGAGATGAATCTTGCGAAACAGTGGCTATTATTTTAAATGAGAACAATATTTTTTGAAAATATCGGATTATTTGAAATAGAAAGATACATGTAGGATGGTAGTGGAATTATTTCAATTTCTTGATGATTATTTTAATCATATAATGTACACGCCATGAACAATTGATATCTATAGTTAATTTAATCAACCATATTGTATAAAGCTATGCAGTTGCCGATGTAGTTATTTTCACGATATTATTATTTACAGCGCATTAATTGCAGTTTAATGTTTATAGACACCTAGATAAACACGTAATAAATGTTTACACTAAACAGAACTATTTAACTTAAAGCCAAATATGAAATCAGTTTAAAAAAACTGATCAGAATCTGCAACTCTAGTTTCAAAAACTAATTTAAAGTTTTCCTTTGACCAGCGTCGGCATAAAGTTGTTAGGGTTTCTCGATTAAACAAAGAACTTTGAAAAAATTGTTGTCAAGCAAACACGGTATAATAATATATACTTTGTAGTACTTACCTATACCTCTACTCGGGATGGAAAAAAAATATATATATTTTGGTACGACAGTTTCGTACTAATGCGGAAGTTCTCCAAGTAAAACAGGAAAGAAAATCATTAAAACCCACGCCATACGCGCAATATAGTTTGTGTTCAAAGTCGTTTTCATTTATGTATAACTGGGTGGTATACAGAAGATAAATATGTAAAATCGGTTATTGTAACGTATTATGTTATATCTTTGTTCGTCATATTGTTATATTTTCTTCACTCTACCTATTCGTAATAAATTCGTATGATATCATTTAGGTACGATTTGTATGAACGTCGAACGCACTGTAATATGACCAATTTGGCTCCCATACATATATATAGGTACTTTCAATCTCCGGAGTCTTAGCTGCAGACGATGACGACAAAATATGACAACATTGGACGTTCGATATAAAAACACGGTCTGGGCTATTATTATTTCACAAAACGATACGTAACCTATAACCAGCCTACCAGGCTTACCTATATTATACGATATTACAGTTCCACGTACGACGTACCTACGTTTTCCATTATCTATCTTTATTTTTATCTCCCGTTTGACGCGGTCTACGCGGTATCCTGCGCAGCATCGTCCAACGCGCGAACGCCGAACACCTCTGCTCGGGTAGGAAGAAAAATATATAGTACAAGAAAGAAAAACATGAAAACCACGCCATACAGCGCAATATGATTCGTGCTCAAAGTAGTTTTCATTTAAAATAATGCGCATATATAGAAAGTAAAAACATATTATATTGTATCATACGTTGTATCGTTATATTGTATCATACAATATTATCTTTATTCAACATGTTGTACTTATTAATAGGGATCAAAATGCCGGAAAAATTCGGGAAAATTGGAGAATATTAAAATAATACATTTCCGAAAAAACCGAAGTTTTCGGAAAATTAAAAAAAAACCAAATTTATATTATTAATACGGATATTTCAATATTTGTTTTAAAAATAACGTAGTTACATAATATCAAATTGGTATTTATGTGGGAGAGTGTATTTCTCCGAAAATAAATCTCCTGTATTTTTAAATGTTATATAATTAATATTACTTGTAAGTTGTAGATAAAATATATAGACAGCGCACGATTGACAAATGAGTAATAACAATATTAATTAATAATTATTAGGAAAATACGTAACAACAAAACATCATTGGCGGAAATGCGGGGTATGATAATATATTTTTATATAATTATAAAATATTTCTTATTATTTTTCAATTTTTTCGGAAAACCTTTTTTTTTTGTAAATTTTGATCCTTACTTATTAACACGGTTTTTTCAACATACTTATATGTTTCTGGACTAGGTATATATATTTTTCTTTTAACCGATTTTCGTAATGTTTTATTTATTGCCATAGAAACGTAAATCAACAATAACAATGAAATTAATTAATTTTATTTAATTTCTATCAAAATGTAGCTTATTGCTACTACCTATAAGACATGGGTATCTACGATTCCTCAATTTTCCTTTCAGAGGAAAAATATCTAGTAGCGTGCTACTTATAATGTAGGTACCTATATGAACGATATATTTTTTAATCAGAGACCCTTTTTCACTCTGCCTATTCGTATTATATCATATTATAGTGGTGCGAACATGCAGTAATATCACAAATACGGCTCCCTGATATTCTCAATCTCCAAGAGTCTTAGCCGCAGATGATGACGACAAATGACAACATTAGGAATGAAAACACGGTCCGGGCTATTATTATTTCAAAGGCCGATACGTAACCTAACCGGCCTGCCAACACGATATTACTATTCCACGTACGTTGGCCATTATCCTTATTTATCTCCCGTTTCACGCGGTCTGAGGTATCCTGTGCAGTATATATCGTCCTCCAAGCAAACACCATTGGTGCCTGCCTAATGCCTATCGTCCGAAATTCCATAACACATTTTCCAGCAAACGATCGGATTTCCGAGCGAAAAGCACAAACTACCTATGTAATATTATATAACGTCAAATATATTTTATCCTTGATAGGTACTTAACACGTTGTAGGTATTATAGCACGATACCGCGTTTTGTTTTAATGTACGATCGAACAAAACACAAACGAGATGTTTTGTATTATATCGTTCCGACTAGTGATGGACAAATTTCTGGGAATATAGTTTCGGGAATTTCCCGGGAATATAATAAGTTTTTTAAATATTGATCATAGATTTCAGTTTTAAATTAAACTTATGGTTGTAAATGATCCAAATGACGGCTCTTTATTGATATTATTATGTCAGTTTAGATATTTATTCTTTATAAAAAAGTTATAAAGTAACGATAATTTAATTTTTTTAAATCTGTACAATGGTCAATGATCACAAAATAAACGATCTAACTTTCATTTATCTATATTGAAAAAATAAAAATAAACATACTGAAATTGAAATACTGAATAACTTTTACTTATACATATAATGAACCACATATATTTACCTATATATAACTATAGGTACTTCAGTCTCTTTATTAATAAAAATAAAAGCAAAACTGTACTCTTAATTAATATTTTTATAATAATAATGTATTATGATTTATGAACTTACAATAAAAAAAGGAAAACAATAAACTACTACTTTGTATTGAAATACGTTGTGAAAATAAACATAACTAGGTACTAAATAACTTTTTATTTATACATGTAATGAATAAAATAAAAATATAATTAGACCCCAGTCTTTTTGTTTAAATCACTTTAAAATAAAAGTAAAACAGTACTCTTAATTTATACTTTTGAACAAAATATACTAGTATAGACTGCCGTTCTATTCCATCTAGATTTTTATTTTTCATTTTTTTTTTCAATATTCCCCAAGGAAATTCCCCGAGAGGTTGGGGAATATTTCAGGAATATTCCCTGTTCCCGGGAACATTCCTTGGGGAATATTCCCAATGGCAGATCACTAGTTCCGACAATGACGCGACGGCGTTACGATAATAATAATATATTTTACACATTATAATATTGTTATATTGTTGTCGCCACCACCGCCCGCCGTCGAACGTCGTCTTTAGCAACGATCATTATAATATTTACAAAACAGATTATTATGTCACTTTCACTGTTAATGGACGAGCGTTAGTATTATTATTGTGCGGTGTGCGATGTGCGGTGCGGTAAGAGTATAAACCAATGGACCGGGAGAACGGCGCTTATATATATTATTTTATTCGTATAGACGGGAATTATGTATTCATAAACACGTTCAAAATGGAAATGGGCCAAGAGGAAAAGCGTATATGCAAATCACCGCAGATGGCCCTAATGGAAATTTTGTTTTTATTGGCATGAGCAAATAATCGGCTGCACCGTGTTGTTAAACGCCGCGCGCGCGTCATGTGTACACATTTATGTATGAAAATGTGTTTTAGATTTATTTTTTTGTTTCCATCCCCGTTTCAATTAATGCATCATATTATAATGCGATCGGTTTTTATTAGCAACATTAAAAAGGTTTTTGTTTTTTTCATTGATTCGATAGTCAACGCATCAGAATGTATTATAATTATTGTTATATCATAAACGAGCCTTCGTCGTGCGCAGTATAAAAACGGTTGACTACAAATTTATTATTACACGAGATGCACCTAAGACCTAAGTACTATATTATTATTAGTATATATTTATATATATATTTTTGTCATTTAAAAATTTATTTAATTAAATCACGATTTTTAAGTGATTCACAATATCGTGAAACAAATTTCTTTTTTTTTTTAATTGGAACAGGCTGTTTTCACATAAAATTATTAAACACACGATTTTTATGAACATTGTGTTGTACCTAATACCTATGAATTAAAATGTAATAACTAGTACTTTTTGAGTTATTAAACGCAGTGTATTACAATTTTTGTATTAACCGCGCCTTACTCCTTAATAGACAATAGTTTTGCATAAAATATATAATACATTATAATATTAAAATTTATAAAATGTAGTCGAGCAGTACATCTCCTCTCCATTGATTTTCGTGGGCTCAAGTGTAACCAAAACCTCCGTCTCCCTGGACCATGTCGGTGCACATGTAAACGGATCAGACCATTTTTAATCGTTTTAAGTTGGTAACAGACATTTTCAATTTTCAATTTCTTTAGTTTTTTTTCTAAAACTGTCAATAAAATGTTATTTATTGAGTCAAAAAGGATCCTGCTATATTGTTACAAAAGCAGTTGAAAATATTAAAAATACACTGGCACAATTTGTTTATAAACATTTAAAGTTCGAATTTTTACAAAATTGTAATTAATTGAAATCTATTTATAGTACGTAGATGAAGAGGGAAGGAGACAAAGACCAACTGTATTAAAACAATTATCTGGACCCTCCCATGAAAAATTCTTATTATATTAGATTAATAATCACTATAGTATTTAATAAGTATAACTAGTATAAGTATAGTACTAGTG